>NC_053023.1:705882197-706003335 GCF_003073215.2 Triticum urartu
TGTGGTTGTAATTCCTATTGAGTGTGCATTTTCTCGCCAAATTCTAGAGGCTCAAGCTCGGCTTCATCAATAGCCATCTCTTCTCTATCAAATTAAATAGAAAAAAAAAATCAAAACATGGCTTTTAGACAACAGTTCAAGTCAACTCTGCAAACCACAAAGTATTATTGCTAGAGAGCAGGTAATTGTGGCTGTATATTCATTTTACTTGTTCAGTTCTATGGCTGGCGCATTAACTAACAACTCTTTTCCTTGAAAATAAATAAATAAAAGAGCACACCACTACACATATCAGCATGGACTATATTCAAACATGTATAACAAGAATGAGCTACCTACAAATGGCCGTGAAACAAAGAAAAAATGGTGCTGCAGTGCACTGAGTCTTTTTTAGCAAACACATGGCGTGCACCTAGCAGGTTGGTGGTTGAAGTCGATGGGGGCAGAGCAGCACTGAACTGCATGCAGTCTGGGCAACGACCATCGAACTACTCCGTCAATCTGTGCGTGATGGAAGGAGTAGGTGCTCCGGCCAGGTGAAGAAGAGCGCCGGGGAGGAGAGCAACCAGCTCTCGTCGGCTCACCTGTGATTGAGAGGCGAGGCAAACGGTTTGGGACTGTCTTTTGCCATCGCCGGAGCACTGGACGTCGGCTAAGAGAGGAGGGAGGGTGAGTAGCGTCACTGGAAAAGGAACACGTGGGGGCTGGGCTGATGGTGATGGACGACGGCGTCGGGTCGCGGCGAGAGAGGAGGATTGGGGGAAGGTGCGGCTCCGGCATCAAGTGTCGCCGGTGGTGGAAAGCCGCAGGGGTGGGGAAGGCGCACAGCGGAGGGGCGTTGGCGGTGCGCGGCGGCGTGTCGGGGGCCAGCTGCGATGGCGCATGGCGGGGGCCGGCGGCGCTGCGACAGCGTGGAGATGCGCTGGGGGTGGAGATGGAAGGCAAGGTCATCGTGCAATTTTTTTTTCTTTTCCCTCGCCAGTACCGTACCGGTTCTATTGACTTATTAGGGGGACTGCCGGGTTGGATACCTAAAACACCAGGGACTTTTTTATAAAACGTCGCGACGCTGAACTCGGAGACTCAATCCGTGCTTTATTATTAGGGAGAGATAGTGCAACTTATTTGTGCAATGCCGTTTAGGTCATATTGGTGTAAAGCGCATGAAGAGAATCCATGCTGATGGGCTTTTTGGAATCACTTGATTTATGAATCAGTTGATGCTTGCGAAACCATGCCTCATGGCAAGATGACTAAGACTTCGTTCTCCCGGAAACAATGGAGCAAGCAAAAGATTCATTCGAAATCATACATACTGATGGTATGTGCTCCGATGAATATTGAGGCTCGCAGCAGGTATCATTATTTTCTGATCTTCACAGATGATTAGCAGATATGAGTATATCTACTTGATGAAACACAAGTCTGAAACATTTGAAAAGTTCAAAGAATTTCAGAGTGAAGTGGAGAATCATCGTAACAAAAATAAAAGTTTCTACGATATGATCGCAGAAGTAAAATATTTGAGTTACGAGTTTGGCCTTCAGTTAAAACAATGTGAAATAGTTTCACTACTCACGCCACCTGGAACACCACAGTGTAATGGTGTGTTCGAACGTCGTAACCGTGCTTTATTAGATATGGTGCGACCTATGATGTCTCTTACCGATTACCACTATCGTTTTGGGGTTATGCATTTGAGACAATTACATTCAGGTTAAATAGGGCACCATCTAAATCTGTTGAGACGACACCGTATGAACTGTGGTTTGGCGAGAAACCTAAGATGCCATTTCTTAAAGTTTGGGACTGCGATGCTTATGTGAAAAAGTTTCAACATGATAAGCTCGAACCCAAATCGGAGAAGTAAATCTTCATAGGATATCCAAAAGAAAATATTGGGTACACCTTCTATCACAGATTCGAAGGCAAGATATTCATTGCTGAGAATGGATCCTTTCTAGAGAAGAGTTTCTCTCGAAAGAAGTGAGTGGGAGGAAAGTAGAACTTGATGAGGTAACTGTACCTGCTCCCTTATTGGAAAGTAGTTCATCACAGAAATCTGTTCCTGTGACTACTACACCAATTAGTGAGGAAGCTAATGATGATGATCATGTAACTTCAGATCAAGTTACTACCGAAACCTCGTAGGTAAACCAGAGTGATATCCGCACCAGAGTGGTACGGTAATCCTGTTCTGAGGTCATGTTACTTGACCATGAGCCTACGAACTATGAGGAAGCGATGATGAGCCCAGATTCCGTGAAATGGCTTAAGGCCATGAAATCTAAGATGAGATCCATGTATGAGAACAAAGTATGGACTTTGATTGACTTGCCCATTGATCGGCGAGCCATTGAGATTAAATGGATCTTCAAGAGGAAGACGGACGCTGATAGTAGTGTTACTATCTACAAAGCTAGAATTGTCAAAAGGTTTTCGACAAGTTCAAGGTGTTGACTATGATGAGAGTTTCTCACTCGTATCTATGCTTAAGTCTGTCCGAATCATGTTAGCAATTGCCACATTTTATGAAATCTGGCAAATGGATAAACAAAACTACATTCCTTAATGGATTTATTAAAGAAGAGTTGTATATGATGCAACAAGAAAGTTTTGTCAATCCTAAAGGTGCTAACAAAATATGCAAGCTCCAGCGATCCATCTATGGACTGGTGCAAGCATCTCGGAGTTGGAATATACGCTTTGATAAGATGATCAAAGCATATAGTTTTATACAGACTTGCGGTGAAGCCTGTATTTACAAGAAAGTGAGTGGGAGCACTACAACATTTCTGATAAGTATATGTGAATGACATATTGTTGATCGGAGATAATGTAGAATTATTCTGCAAAGCATAAAGGAGATGTTTGAAAGGAGTTTTTCAAAGAAAGACCTCGGTGAAGCTGCTTACATATTGAGCATCAAGATCTATAGAGATAGATCAAGACGCTTGATAAGTTTTTTCAATGAGTACATACCTTGACAAGATTTTGAAGTAGTTCAAAATGGAACAGTCAAAGAAGGAGTTCTTGCCTGTGTTACAAGGTGTGAAGTTGAGTAAGACTCAAAACCCGACCACGACAGAAGATAGAGAGAGAATGAAAGTCATTCCCTATGCCTCAGCCATAGGTTCTATAAAGTATGCCATGTTGTGTACCAGACCTATTGTATACCCTGCCCTGAGAGTACAATAGTGATCCAGGAGTAGATCACTAGACATTGGTTAAAATTATTCTTAGTGGAATAAGGATATGTTTCTCGATTATGGAGGTGAGAAAAGGTTCGTCATAAAGGGTTACGTCGATGCATGTTTTGACACTAATCCAGATGACTCTAAGTCTCAATTTGGATACATATTGAAAGTGGGAGCAATTAGCTAGAGTAGCTCCGTGCAGAGCATTGTTGACATAGAAATTTGCAAAATACGTACGGATCTGAATATGGCAGACCCGTTGACTAAACTTCTCTCACAAGCAAAACATGATCACACCTTAGTACTCTTTGGGTGTTAATCACATAGCGATGTGAACTAGATTATTGACTCTAGTAAACCCTTTGGGTGTTGGTCACATGACGATGTGAACTATGGGTGTTAATCACATGGTGATGTGAACTATTGTGTTAAATCACATGGCGATGTGAACTAGATTATTGACTCTAGTGCAAGTGGGAGACTGAAGGAAATATGCCCTAGAGGCAATAATAAAGTTATTATTTATTTCCTTATATCATGATAAATGTTTATTATTCATGCTAGAATTGTATTAACCGGAAACATAATACATGTGTGAATACATAGACAAACAGTATGTCACTAGTATGCCTCTACTTGACTAGCTCGTTGATCAAAGATGGTTAGTTTCCTAGCCATAGACATGAGTTGTCATTTGATTAACGGGATCACATCATTAGGAGAATGATGTGATTGACTTGACCCATTCCGTTAGCTTAACACTCGATCATTTAGTATGTTGCTATTGCTTTCTTCATGACTTATACATGTTCCTATGACTATGAGATTATGCAACTCCCGTTTACCGGAGGAACACTTTGTGTGCTACCAAATGTCACAACGTAACTGGGTGATTATAAAGGTGCTCTACAGGTGTCTCCGAAGGTACTTGTTGGGTTGGCATATTTCGAGATTAGGATTTGTCACTCTGGTTGTCGGAGAGGTATCTCTGGGCCCACTCGGTAATCCACATCACTATAAGCCTTGCAAACATTGCAACTAATGAGTTAGTTGCGGGATGATGTATTACGGAACGAGTAAAGAGACTTGCCGGTAACGAGATTGAACTAGGTATTGAGATACCGACGATCGAATCTCGGGCAAGTAACATACCGATGACAAAGGGAACAACGTATGTTGTTATGCGGTTTGACCGATAAAGATCTTCGTAGAATATGTAGGAGCCAATATGAGCATCCAGGTTCCGCTATTGGTTATTGACCGGAGATGTGTCTCGGTCATGTCTACATAGTTCTTGAACCCGTAGGGTCCGCGCGCTTAAAGTTACGATGACAGTTATATTATGAGTTTATATGTTTTCCTGTACCGAAGTAGTTCAGAGTCCCGGATGAGATCGGGGACATGACGAGGAGTCTCGAAATGGTCGAGACGTAAAGATCGATATATTGGACGACTATATTCGGACATCGGAAAGGTTCCGAGTGATTCGGGTATTTTTCGGAGTACGGGAGTTACGGGAATTCGTATTGGGCCTTAATGGGCCATACGGGAAAGGAGAGAAAGGCCTCAAAGGGTGGCCGCACCCCTCCCCATGGGCTGGTCCGAATTGGACTAGGGAGGGGGGCGCCCCCTTCCTTCCTTCTCCTTTTCCCTTCCCTTTCCTTCCCTCCTACTCCTACTACTTGGAAGGGCTCCTAGTTCTACTAGGAAAGGGGGAATCCTACTCCCGGTGGGAGTAGGACTCCCCTAGGGCGCGCCATAGAGAGGGCCGGCCCTCCCCCTCCTCCACTCCTTTATATACGGGGGCAGGGGGCACCCCAAAGACAACAATTGATCTCTTGATCTCTTAGCCGTGTGCGGTGCCCCCCTCCACCATAATCCACCTCGATCATATCGTAGCGGTGCTGTAGCGACCAACCTCAAACAGTCTGATCTCTGTGCTCCGGTGTCATCCCTGGATCAGTAATGCTGACACCACACAGTACTCGGATGATTTATAGCAGAGTAGCAATCACACACTTATTACATCGAGTGTCTCAAAAGAGAACTTATTACAATAAATATGGCTTAAGGCCATCTAATAACGATAACAACGGAAGGCTTGGAAGATAAGTGAGTCCATCAACTCCAACGGCATCACTGAGTATAGAACCACGACCTAAAAACTCCTTAATCATCGTCTGAAAAGTCTGCAACATTAACGTTGCAGCCCGAAAACGGGTCAGCACATGGAATATGCTGGCAAGGTAACACATAGAGAGCAATTGAATGAAACAGCTATACTATATGCATATTTGGCTGGTGAAAGGCTCTATGGTTACAGTTTTGCGTAAAGCCAATTTTTCCCTACTTCAAAGGAATAAAATTTAATTACTATCATGGTGGTTGTTAAACATTGAGAATGGTTGACAGCATTCTCAATCCCAATTAAACATCATCATTAAAATTAACCCAACAAAATTAATTTAGAGTAACATGTTGAGATTCACATGAAAATCCAGGTACCAGATACTCAAGATGTCCATAACCGGGGACACGGCTAACCATAATTAGTTTATTACACTCTGCAGAGGTTTGCGCACTTTTCCCCACAAGACTCGACCGCCTCCGTTTGTTTTCTCGCACTATATGGTGTTTGAGAAGACGGATGACCGAGACATAGTCTTTCAGAAGCGCTAGCACCTTACGATCGGGTAGACCGTACCACCTACATCCCCTACATCTGCTAGTCTACCACTGTAAGAGTTCGCACACTTAGTCAACTATGCTAGAGCCCATAATAGCTTGTGGCTGCACACAGAAGTTTCTAGTATGAATAGTCTCATTGATCCCTTTGAGCCTGGGTGGCGGTCCAAAAGAAAACAGGCAAGTCCTGGAATATCCAGGTGCCTCAATCCACCCAGATGTGTGTTTAAGTTGCCACCTTACTTAAACCATAAATTAACAAAACTCACATCTGTCATGGATATCACTCACCCAATCCACGTCTACTAGCATAGCATGGCATAATAAGCAAACGTAGAAGTAATCTCCCAAAGGTTTGATAATAAACAGGTAATAGGTACTACCTCATCTACTTCCCATCCCATAATTTAGTTAGATCCTAACCATGCAATGTGTGAGGATTGATCTAATGCATTAAAACTAGGTAGTAGAAAAGGTATGATCAAAGTGTTACTTGCCTTGCTGATGATCCGGGAAACCTAGGGATTCGAAGTAACAAGCGGCGCACTCCGGGTATTCTATCGCAGACAAACAAGCATACAATAAGTACTCATCTAATGCACAGGTAAAACTCAAATAGAAGATCTAACCAGAAAGTTCAACTTAAGAACCCTGGTTGGCAAAAAGAATCAAATCGAACGAAGCAAAAGAAAATCCAAACGGCGAAAGAAAACAACTTCGTTCTACTAATCTGGATCTAGGGCAAATTTTACAGTAGCAAAATCTTGTTTAAGTTGGTTAAACGGATAGAGGGTTTCGAGACGAAACTCTAGGCGCTTGAATCGCCTGATTCCGATAAACGAGCGAAAAGTTTTAACTAAAACGAAAATCGGATCAGGAATCGCGATCAGAAAAATAACCGCGAAAAATCCGACGAAAAAAAACGACGAACAGATTTTTTTTTAAACGGCACGGAAAACAAGGCGGCGGCGAACCTCGGGCGGCGCGCTGCTCCGGCGAGTCGGCGGCGGGTCGGCGGCGGCGGCTGGCGGCGGGTCGGCGGCGGCGGCTGCGGCGGCGGCGGCGGTTGGCGGCAGCTAGGGTTAGGGCGGCGGGGTGGGCTGGCTCGCCTCGGGCCTCGGGCGCGCATTATAAAGGCCCCGGCCAGGCGGTGTCCTGGCCGAGTACGCCCAAAGTCGGTTCCGCGTTTTTTTTATAAATCCGCTCGGAAGAAAAATAAAAAGAAATACTAAACGGACTCCAAAATCACGAAATAAATTTTCCCGGGTTCCTAAAATCAAGCCCGATAAAGTGAACATTTATCTGGGCCCAAACTACAACTTTGAAAAACGCGCATTTTTCCTAAATTCAAATAAAAATACCGAAAAACTCCGAAATAAAATCTTATTTGATTTTTTTATTAAATCCTCAATATTTCTATATTTTGGGAAAGTCATTTTATTCCCTCTCTCATATTTTTGTAATAGAAATAATTGATGATAAAATAAATAAAATCAAATGATCCTGTTTACATAATTTGAGAAAACTCAAATATGTAAATAACGAAATCCCCAACTCTCTCCGTGGGTCCTTGAGTTGCTTAGGATTTTCTAGGATCAAAACCAAAAGCAAAATAAAATATGATATGCATGATGACCTAATGTATAACATTCCAAATTGAAAATTTGGGATGTTACAAACCTACCCCCCTTAAGATGAATCTCGCCCTCGAGATTCGGGTTGGCTAGAAAATAGGTGAGGGTGGTCTTTGAGCAAATCTTCCTCTCGCTCCCAGGTGGCTTCATCCTCCGTGTGGTGGCTCCACTGAACTTTGCAAAACTTGATAACCTTGCTACGAGTAACTCGGCTGGCAAACTCAAGAATCTTGACTGGTTTCTCCTCATAGGTCAAATTGTTATCCAACTGAATTGCTTCCAATGGCACTGTGTCTCTCAAAGGTATGTCAGCCATCTCCGCGTGACACTTCTTCAACTGAGAAACGTGGAACACATCATGAACTCCTGTCAATCCTTCTGGCAATTCCAACTTGTAGGCCACTTCTCCCATACGCTCCAAAACTCGATATGGCCCTACAAATCGTGGCGCTAACTTCCCCTTAACTCCAAAGCGCTTAATCCCTCGAAGTGGGGATACTCGAAGATAAGCTCTGTCTCCGACTTCGTAAACTGTCTCCTTGCGTTTAGAATCTGCGTAGCTCTTCTGACTGGACTGGGCTACCTTGAGCCTATCGCGAATCAACTTCACCTTCTGTTCAGACTCTTTAATCAGATCTGGTCCAAACAACTGGCGGTCTCCAACTTCGTCCCATGACAACGGTGTCCTGCACCTCCTTCCGTACAAAGCTTTCAAAAGGGGCCATCTTCAAACTGGTCTATAGCTATTATTGTAAGAGAACTCTGCATATGGCAAATTATCGTCCCAACTAGATCCATAATCTAGCGCACAAGCTCTCAGCATATCCTCCAAATCTGATTGACTCTCTCGGTCTGTCCATCTGTCTGCGGATGAAAAGCTGTACTAAATTCTAGCCTAGTATCCAAAGTCTCATGCAACTACTTCTAGAACTCTGAGGTAAACTGGGTTCCTCTATCTGATACGATGCTCCTCGGAACTCCATGCAAACATACGATCCTGGTCATGTATATCTTTGCCAACTTAGCACTGGTGTAAGTGGTCTTTACTGGGATGAAATGAGCTACCTTCGTCAATCGATCAACTACAACCCAAATCAAGTCATAGCCTGAACGAGTCCTTGGTAATCCCGTGATAAAATCCATGCCTAGCTTATCCCACTTCCATTCGGGTATCGGCAATGGTTGCAACAATCCTGCTGGCTTCTGATGCTCTGCCTTTACTCTCTGACATACGTCACAAACTGCTACATACTCCGCAATATCCTTCTTCATTCCGGTCCACCAGAAAATATCCTTCAAATCCAAATACATCTTGGTATTTCCTGGGTGAATCGAATACGGTGAATCATGTGCCTCTTGCAAAATCAACTTCCTGATCTCCGGGTCATTGGGCATAAACACGGTCTTCAAACCATAGGGTGTCGTGCTCATCCTCACGAAATCCTTTAGCTTTTCCTTTGCTCAGTTTCTCCTTTATAGCGGCAATCTCTTTGTCCGTTTTCTGAGCTTCCCTGATTCTGTCCATCAAAGTTGACTGAATTTCCAACGCTGCTACATAGCCTCTCGGAACTATTTCCACACATAGTTCACGAAGATTTTCTGCTAACTCCTTGGGTATTTCTCCCGTTATTAACGTATTGACATGGCTCTTGCGGCTTAATGCATCAGCTACTACATTAGCCTTCCGGGATGATAATGCAATTTCATATCATAATCCTTGATAAGCTCCAACCATCTCCTTTGTCTGAGATTCAACTCCTTCTGTGTGAAAATGTACTTCAAACTCTTATGATCCGTGTACACCTCACAATGATTTCCAATGAGGAAATGTCTCCATGTCTTCAATGCATGCACTACGGCTGCTAACTCCAAATCATGCGTGGCATAATTCAATTCGTGAGGCTTCAGTTGTCGTGAAGCATACGAAACAACTCTCCCTTCCTGCATAAGCACTGCTCCAAGTCCTCGACGTGAAGCGTCGCAATACACCTCATAATCCTTGGTTTGATCTGGCAAAATCAACACTGGTGAGGTCACCAAACGTTTCTTCCACTCCTGGAAACTAACCTCATACTCATCAGTCCATTTGAACTTAGTATCCTTCTTCAACAACTCCGTCATAGGCTTTGCAATCTTTGAGAAATTCTTAATAAATCTCCGGTAGTATCCTGCGAGTCCCAGAAAACTCCGGATCTCTCCAACTGTTGTTGGGGCTTCCCACTTGGTCACGGTTTCAACTTTAGCGGGATCTACTGCTATACCTTCTCCAGAAATAACGTGTCCGAGAAATCCTACTTCCTTCAACCAAAACTCACATTTGCTGAACTGGCATATAATTGATGTTCTCTGAGCTTTCCAAGTACCAAACGCAAATGCTCCTTATGCTCCTCTTCATTCTTCGAATAAACCAGGATATCATCAATGAACACTACGACGAACTTATCCAAAAACTCCATAAACACTTTGTTCATCATGTTCATAAAATAGGCAGGCGCGTTAGTCAGACCAAATGACATAACGGTATACTCATACAGCCCATACCTGGTGGTAAAAGCTGTCTTCGGAATATCCTGTTCTCGAATCTTCAACTGGTGGTATCCTGATCGCAAATCGATCTTGGAAAACACTTTAGCTCCTTGCAATCGATCAAACAGATCGTTGATCATTGGTAGTGGGTACTTGTTCTTGATCGTTACTTCGTTCAATCCTCGATAATCAACAACCATCCTTAACGATCCATCCTTCTTCTCCACTAGAAGTACTGGCGATCCCCAAGGCGAAGAACTTGGGCGAATATATCCCTTATCCAGTAACTCCTTAATCTGCTTCTTAATTTCCACCAAATCCTTTGCTGGCATCCTATATGGTCTCTTTGATATTGGCCCAGTGCCTGGCAAAAGCTCAATCAAAAACTCAATGTCTCTATCCGGTGGCATGCCTGGCAACTCTTCGGGAAATACATCAGGAAAATCCTTTACCACTGGTACTTCCTCCTGCACAACTCCTGTTAGGCAATTTACTTGGGTCCTCTTTGGCACATTGCCGGGATACATACTTGATCCTTCTCCCTTCTGGTGTGGTAAGCAAAATTGACTTACTAGCACACTCAATATTCCCTTTATACTTTGATAACCAATCCATGCCTAATATCACATCCAATCCTTGAGATTCCAATACTATTAGGTCTGAGGGAAAAACATAGTTACCAATCCTTAATGGTAACCGATCACACCATAGACTAGCCACATACTCTGCTCCGGGCGAGGTTACTAACATGGGTGACCTAAGGGCTTGGGTTGGTAGGTTATACTTATCCACAAATCCCCTTGAGATGTATGAATGCGATGCACCAGTATCAAAAAGAACGAGTGCAGTAAATGACTTAACCAAAAACTTACCTATTACTGCATCGGGCTGAGCTTCAACCTCCTCCACGCTAACGTGGTTCACCTGTCCCCTGTTGAAAGGGTTCGGCTTCTTCCCAGAACTTCCATTGCCATTTTGGCCTTCAGGACATTCATTGGCATAGTGTCCGGTCTTGGAACACTTGAAAGCAAGTGACTTGGCTCAGGTCCTTCTTGGCTGGGGTTGATGGGTGTGCGGTTCTGGCCATTGCTTCCTCCATTCCCATTACCATTCTTGGTGCCATTGTGATTGTGCGAGCTACCTACTCCATGGGTATGCTGAAAATGTCCTCCCGGTCTAGGGGTAAAACGTGGCTTCTGCTGAGCTCCTGAATTATACTTTCCTTGTCCATACTTCCTCTTGCGGTTCTCAATTTGCTGTTGCTTCCCTTCAATCATAAGAGCACGATCTACCAACTCCTGGTAGTTGTTGAAGGTGGCTACCATCAACTGCATACTCAACTCATCATTCAGTCCTTCCAGGAATTTCTCCTGCTTAGCTGCATCCGTAGCAACGTCATCTGGGGCATAACGTGCTAGCTTACTAAACTCCTCCACATACTGGCCAACTGTCCGTCCTCCTTGGCGCAAGTTACGAAACTCACGCTTCTTCATGGCCATTGCTCCTGCTGAAACATGGGCAGTACGAAAAGCCTGCTGAAACTGGTCCCATGTGACAGTGTCGACTGGGAAGGTGGCTGTGAAATTCTCCCACCAGGATGCTGCGGGTCCTTCTAACTGATGTGCGGCAAACTTCAACCTTCTCCGCATCTGTGCATCCTGCTGTGGTCAACTCCCTAGCTATCTTGCGGAGCCAATCATCTGCTACTATCGGCTCGGTGCTACTGGAAAACACCGGCGGATTCAGCCTAAGAAAACGGGCTAAGTGGTCAACAGGTGGTGGTGGTGGTTGTTGTTGTTGTTCCTGATTCTGATTCTGAACTAGCAACTGCATCAAGGTGTTCTGCTGCTGGATCAACTGGGTGAGCTCCGGCGGAAAGGCAAATCCGGGGTCACGTCTCGGAGGCATCTGAGGGTTTAGAAAAGATGAGATATAAGAATAGAGGGGGTCTAAAGAGAAAACACTACCCATATGCACATGAGGCAAAAGCAAACAATTCACTTCATTCAATCAAACAAAGGCATACAATCGATCTACTATCGCAAGTGCTCGGACTACTATATTTACATGGTGGACTACTACTACTGATGAGGTGGTCTACTAGAAATATTCTACGGTTGTAGACTCCATGATATCTGCTCCTGCTTCATCAACATAGTCATCATCGCTACTATCTTGTTCCGAGTCGGTGCCGTCAATGATGATGTAGTCTTCCGGGCTAATCTCCTTGGGTTCTTCGTCTTCATCTACTGGTGTCGGGCCTCCCATAAATATTCCAATCTTCTTGATCAGATCGTCATTCTTCTCCACCAATACTTCAATTTCTTCTTCATAATCTTCGCGTGTAGCCTTGAGTTCTTCCTCCAGTTCCTTGATTCTAGTCTTAGCCTTCTTCAGATCTATCATGTCGGCGCACATCTGATTCTCCTGTCGTCGAATGTGCTGGTTTAACTCCTGGATAAAAGCTGCAATTGATCTATCTTTCCTGGTGCTGATCATCTCCCAGTGTTCATCTCGGCGCCCACAAATCTGGTAGATAGTATCCTTGAGATCCTTGCGGTAGACTTCTCCAATGCGTCCCATGGCGATGTGAGCTGCCATACTCTTTCCTAGACTCCAAGTTGGTGCATCAAAAGAAAACTCTATGGGCTCAGTGACTGGCATGAACGTCCTTCCTGGAACTTGAACTTGAATCATCCAGCGCTCTTCTTCAGGTAAAGTGGCGTTGTAGGTTCCCGTGAAGCTTGGTACTCCTATGTTCAGGTATCTAGTGACTTCCTTCAAGTGGCGTCCAAAGGGTGTATCTTCATCTGGTTGTGTGAACTTGTTCCTTGCATCCGCCATCCTAAAGAGTAGAAAAGATGAGAGGTCAGAAGAGAAGAGAGTGAGTAGTGATCTAGGTCTTTAGCTTAGTGGTCGTGTCCTACAGTCAAGCGTGTGCTCTGATACCATCTCTGTAGCGACCAGACCTCAAACAGTCTGATCTCTGTGCTCCGGTGTCATCCCTGGATCAGTAATGCTGACACCACACAGTACTCGAGGATTTATAGCAGAGTAGCAATCACACACTTATTACATCGAGTGTCTCAAAAGAGAACTTATTACAATAAATATGGCTTAAGGCCATCTAATAACGATAACAGCGGAAGGCTTGGAAGAGGTAAGTGAGTCCATCAACTCCAACGGCATCACTGAGTATAGAACCACGACCTAAAAACTCCTTAATCGTCGTCTGAAAAGTCTGCAACATTAACGTTGCAGCCCGAAAATGGGTCAGCACATGGAATATGCTGGCAAGGTAACACATAGAGAGTAATGGAATGCAACAACTATACTATATGCATATTTGGCTGGTGGAAAGCTCTATGGTTACAGTTTTTGCGTAAAGCCAATTTTTCCCTACTTCAAAGGAATAGATTAATTACTATCATGGTGGTTGTTAAACATTGAGAATGGTTCACAGCATTCTCAATCCCAATTAAAATAACATCATTAAAACCCAACAAAATTAACTTTAGAGTAACATGTTGAGATTCACATGAAAATCCAGGTACTAGATACTCAAGATGTCCATAACCGGGGACACGACTAACCATGATTAGTTTGTTACACTCTGCAGAGGTTTGCGCACTTTTCCCCACAAGACTCGATCGCCTCCGTTTGGTTTCTCGCACTACAGGGTGTTTGAGAAACGGATGACCGAGACATAGTCTTTCAGAAGCGCTAGCACCTTACGATCGGGTAGACCGTACCACCTACATCCCCTACATCTGCTAGTCTACCACTGTAAGAGTTCGCACAACTTAGTCAACTATGCCAGAGCCCATAATGGCTTGTGGCTGCACACGGAAGTTTCTAGTATGAATAATCTCATGATCCCTTTGAGCCTGGGTGGCGGTCCAAAATAAAACAGGCAAGTCTTGGAAACCCCAAGTGCCTCAATCCACCCAGATGTGTGTTAGGTTGCCACCTTAGATAAACCATTAAATTAACAATCTCACATCTGTCATGGATTTCACTCACCCAATCCACGTCTACTAGCATAGCATGGTATAATAAGCAAACGTAGAAGTAACTCCCAAAGGTTTGATAATAAACAGGTAATAGGTACTACCTCATCTACTTCCCATCCCACAAATTAATTAGATCCTATTCATGCAATGTGTGAGGATTGATCTAATGCAATAAAACTGGGTTGTAGAAAAAGGTATGATCAAAGTGTTACTTGCCTTGCTGATGATCCGCGAAACCTAGAGATTCGAAGTAACAGGCGGCGCACTCCGGGTATTCTATCACAGACAAACAACGAGCATACAATAAGTACTCATCTAATGCACAGGTAAAACTCAAATAGAAGATCTAACCAGAAAGTTCAACTTAAGAACCCTGGTTGGCAAGAAGAATCAAATCGAACGAAGCAAAAGGAAACAAACGGCGAAAGAAACAACTTCGTTCTAGTAATCTGGATCTAGGGCAAATTTTACGGTAGCAAAAACATGTTTAAGTTGATTATTCGGAAAGAGGGTTTCGAGACGAAACTCCAGGCGCTTGAATCGCCTGATTTCGATAAATGAGCGAAAAGTTATACTAAAACAAAAATCGGATCAGAAATCGCGATCAGAAAATAACCGCGAAAATCTGACGAAAAAAAGAAAAACGACGAACAGATTTTTTTTTTTAAAACGGCACGGAAAACAAGGCGGCGGCGAACCTCGGGCGGCGCGCACTCCGGCGAGTCGGCGGCGGGGCGGCGGCGGCGACGGCTAGCGGCGGCTAGGGTTAGGGCAGGGGCGGCTGGCGGCTGGGCTTTCAGGACCCGGGGCGGCGGCTTATATAGCCTTGGCCGGCGGTGTCCTGGCCGAGTACGGCCCAAAGTCGGTTCCGCGTTTTTTTTATAAATCCGCTCAGAAGAAAAATAAAAATAATACTAAACGGACTCCAAAAATCACGAAAAATAAATTTCCCGGTGTTCCTAAAATCAAGCCCGATAAAGTGAACCATTTATCTGGGCCAAACTACAACTTTGAAAAACGCGCATTTTTTCCTAAATTCAAATAAAAATACCGAAAAAACTCCGAAATAAACTTTATTTGATTTTTTTATTAACCTCAAATATTTCTATAATTTTGGGAAAGTCATTTTATTCCCGCTCTCAATATTTTTGTAATAGAAATAATTGAATGATAAAATAAATAAAATCAAAATGATCCTGTTTACAAAATTTGAGGAAACTCAAATATGTAAATAACGAAATCCCCAACTCTCTCCGTGGGTCCTTGAGTTGCTTAGGATTTTCTAGGATCAAAACCAAAAGCAAATAAAATATGATATGCATGATGACCTAATGTATAACATTTCCAAATTGAAAATTTGGATGTTACAGGTGCTTAGGCGAAGCCCTGCGTCGGTAGAACATCATCATCGTCACCACGCCGTCGTGCTGACGAAACTCTCCCTCAACACTCGGCTGGATCGGAGTTCGAGGGACATCATCGAGTTGAACGTGTGCAGAACTCGGAGGTGCCGTACGTTCGGTACTTGATCGGTCGGATCGTGAAGACGTACGACTACATCAACCGCGTTGTGCTAACGCTTCCGCTTTCGGTCTACGAGGGTACGTGGACAACACTCTCCCCTCTCGTTGCTATGCTCACCATGATCTTGCGTGTGCGTAGCAAATTTTTTGAAATTACTACGTTCCCCAACAGAAGGTCCGGGCAGGGTCTGGGCTATCTAGAGAGTTGGCACACTCTCGGACGGCTTCGGTGCAGCAGGGCCGGAAGCTCCGGGATGGCCGGAGGTTCCGGTGGCCGGAAGTTCCGGGCAGCGGTCGAAAGTTCCGGGCTTTCCAGAAGCTTGTCCAGGCTTCTTCTTCCTTCTCTTCCATGCTTCCCTTGCGGATGGTGTAGGTGATCCTTGGCGCTTGCACTCCTTCTTTTCATCCGTGCAGCTCTGACAATACCTATGCATGCACGATGGAGGGTCAAGTAGTATACCATCCTCGAAGGGGTCAAGTGAGCACGTGTAAAGGAGAGGATTCACCTTTATGTATGTGAAGTAGATGTCGCACGTGTCACTTGCCGAATGAACTCTTGACATGGTGATGTCCATAGGATGCTCCGCATCATCCCCTCCCCCTTGGGAAAGATCCGACCTCGGATCGAAATCCAAATCACCATGGGAAAGAGATGGCGTCGCCGTGTAGTAGTGGTCGATCACCAAGTTCTCGTCATCTTGAAGCTTTAAATGGGCACTCTCCAATGTCGCACCATCTCGTGATTCCTTCAAAAGGAGCAAGGAGAACAAACACTTGGAAAAACAAATGCGGTTAGCGTTAGTGCAAAACCAAGCATTCAAGAGGTGATTCACCGAACAAGTGTTGTCATCAAGCATAGCATATGGTGTGACAAAGGATAGTGACATGGCATGTAAGCACATAAATTGAGCACAAAGAAGGACATCATGGAAACAAGCATGTAAATGTGAGGTAGTGATGCAAATATGTGTAACAAGAGAAGAAGCATCTACCTCAAGTTCATAGCAAGCATTCACAAATTGCTCAATGAAAGGTCTATGGTAGGCATATGAATCATTCACAACACCGAATAAAATGAAGTGTCTGAACACATGGGTCAAGTGCAAGACAATCCAAGCATAATGTGCATGGGGTGTAATGAACATCGTGTGGCACTCAACACAATGGAAAGAGCAATTGTTCATCATGTCTGAGGCAATCGAGGCAAGCATGTAGTAATCAATGGGACATGGCATATGTGAAGTGATGACATTGTTGCAACCAAACATATGAGAGGAGCAAGTAATCCAAGAATTGGATGCAACACACAAGGCATATATATCATGATGCATGGAATGGTGAAAATGACAAGTCGAAGCAAGATCTCTAACAAGTGTGCAATCAAGTGGTCCAAGTCTCATGGTTTGGGGGTTCTCAAAAGAGAAGGATATCACCTTGAAAGCATGTCTTGTGCGTCCTTCACAATGCCGAAGTACAAGCAAGTGCGATGTAGAATCGTCATGGTAGGAGGTGGTTCGCTCTCAAGAGCTCGGATTGTCAACTCACATGACGTGGAAGTTGACACAAGGTCCAAGTATCCTACACATGCACATAACAAAACAAAGAACATATGCGCATGGTAGATAAACACATCATCCATCATGATGGTTCTTCTCTTGCACATAACCATTAGAAGCACAAGTGCGTGAATAATATGATGCAACAGTGGCAATATTCATGGCACTAGGTATATGGTGCAAGGAGGTAAGACAAGCATGCTTCACAAAAAATATGTCCAAATCTCCAAATATATGCGAGAATGCTATGGGGGCAATCTCATTAGCAAGACTAAAGGCATAGTTGCACTCAATACATGGCAAATCATCTAGCATGAGAGAGGCAACATATGGAGATATATGACAAGAAGCAATAATAATCATGTGATAAGCATCTAGATGGTTGTCATCAACCGCGTGAAGTGAGCAAGTATGAATTATTGGGTATGCAACATAAGCAAGCATAGTAATCAAGTCGTGCAAGCTAGTAGTGCGAAGATGCAACATACTAGAGGAAATCATGGCAATCATGTCATGTGAGAAAACAATAGGCATAGGCAATGCACATGACATATCGCAAGCACGAACACAAAGCAAGATCATAGTATAATCATAGGCATAGGGAACAAAGCAAATATGGCAATAACAAGTGATATCTCCACCAAGCTTGCAAATACACATACAAGTATGAGAATCAATCATCATGTGTATTGCAAAGCATGGGTCACGAATACATGGCAAAAGCATAGTAATGAGCATATCATGCAAAGTGATCATGGCAAGATGGGCATAGAATATGTAGTGGACAATAACCCATAGCCAAGTGAGGGTCATGTAGAAGAAATGCACGAATACTTCGCGTGAAGAGAGCGGCGGGAAATGCAATCCATGGGATCCCAAGTCATCATTGTTCTCTAGAGCTCGTTTTGTCAACTCGTGGGATTGCGAGGTTGACAAGAATTCATGGGTACCTACACAAAAGAGACACAAACCAAAGAAATTGTGCGTGTGGTAAATGTACACATCATCCATCATGATGTGTATGTGCACATGTGAGTTAGCACAAGATAAGCATCGGTCAAAGAAATTTGATGCATGGTATAAGAACATGTCATCCATCATGAAAGAATAGTTATTGTGCATAACATGATGGGGATGCAAATTGAGCATACAAGTATATGGCACATTAATAGCATGTTTATTCATGGGAAGCATATTGTGCACATAAGTATTGGGATCATGCAATGGATGGGAGTGATCAAAATCTCCAAACATGTATGAGGAAACTATGGGGGTCTCCTCATGAGCAATAATGGGAACATCATATGGAGAAAATGGACAACATCCAAAACAATGCATATCCAAAGCTAGGTGGTTATGGCATGGCATATGAGATAAATGATGCAAAGGTAGCATGTCAATATCATCACAAGAGAAACAAATGCCAATAACCATAGGCTTGTCATCTATGCCATATGTGCAAATTGGGTTATTTTAATAGCATATGCATAGTCACTATGAAGAGATTGCAAATATGACATATGATTGATCTCATGCATAGCATATGACAAGTCAAGCGGATTGGCAAACATGATGTGACCGAGAGAATTAGCACAAGAAATCCTATGTAACATGGCATCACAACTAAAAGACTCCACATGGCAATCATAATACTCATCATAAATGGGTAAATCATCGCATGGGGAAATCATACTAGCATGAAGCATGTCAATAGGGGGATCAACATCATGCAAGCAATCAATGTCATGAATGTCCACTAGTGGGACTAGAGCATCACCTTCACCTCTGTTACCTTGTTCATTCCACTCAAGTGGTGTAGGTGAGGTGGGAAAAGACCAATGGTGGTCAATATCATCATCTTGATGGAACCATGTGGGGGTGCATCATATTCCACCATGGCATCGTCTTGTCCAAAGGTTAGGACGATGTCGTCGAGAATCGGCGCGTCATCATATAAGGGACCTAGCACCAAATGAGAAGACACAATAGAGGTAGAGGTCAAGTCGTTAGTGTTGAAAGTGGCCTCACATGACCTATCAACTATCTCACTCTCTCTATGTGGTGGTTCACTCACTCCCTCAAAATAGGTGCACTCAAACTCACATATGGTGAGTCACTCATCTCACTCAAGTGGTGGGGGTTGTGGCTCTCCTCACATGGGAATTGGGGCAACACAACATATATGGGGCTAGTGGTGAAGTCACTTCTCACTCTCAAATATGGTGGCAAAAGTCAATCAAGTCATCATACGTCGCCGTGGTCTAAGGGAAAATCTCATGCTCAACCATCTCATCGTCGTCGCCATGGATGAAGGCCGAAGATGGCACATCATCACTCTCGCCTCCTAAGATGGAAGCATCATCCCTGCTCGTCACCATGTCGCTCGCCTCCAAAGCTTGGTCCTTGATGGTCTCCGTAGTTGTAGTCATCGCCGCACCATCTTGAAAAAGAGTCGAAGTAGACTCGGCATCATTAATGCCACAAAGAGGGATGGCGGTGAAGTCGAACTTGGGAGCATCGTCTTGGAGCTTGTCGGGCTTGGACATCATGGTGGTACTAGCCTCATGCTCATTCTCATGGAGCTTGGTCGCCGCGAAGTGAGTTTGGGGTGGAGAAGCTTTGGCCTTCATGAGTTCTTGTTCGCCTTGAGAGCACCAATGTAGTTGTAGTCGAGGGACTTGTATTTCTTGAGGAAGATCGTCTTGGAGATGTCGTTGTGCAATCCCATCATTAAGTGGAACTTCATTGAAATGGGGTCTTCCATGCCGGCTCGTCGCAAGGCAATCTTCATCTCCTTGAAGTACTCGCCGATGGACTTAGATCTTTGGATGGTGTTCTCCAATTGGCTTTGAAGTTGTTCCGTGTAGGTTGGAGCACGAACTCTCGCCGCAAAGCTTCTCTTCGTCTTGGGCCAACTCATGTCGTAGCTCTCCGAAGGTGTGTGAAGCCACCATGTGGACGCGTAGTCGTGGAAGTTCCTTGTGGCGCACTTCACTTGATCTTCGGGAGAACTTGATGTAGCTTGAGGTAGTCGTCCATGAGGTGCTCCCACTCGAGATACTCCTCGGGTTCTTGAGTTCCATAGAAAGGAATCTCGTGGTCGGTGTCGAGGTCGTAGTAGCTCGTGGAAGTCACGGACTTGAGCTTGGGGAGCTTCTCTTGAGAATAGTCTTGAGGTGCTTGTTGGCGAAGATGCCGTATGTCCGTAGGCGAAGATGCCTTGAAGTCGCTTGGAAGATGCCAAGGGAGATGGTGAAGTCATTGAGCGGTTGTTGGTGTTGAGCTCTTGACCTTCACGTCCTTGTTGGTGATGGTGTCGATGCCGATGTGATCTTGCCGGAGATGGTAGCTCGGAGGCATGTGCTCTTGAGCGTCTTCTCGAAGATGAGGAAGACCGCTTGTAGGACTTGATGAGGGCCTTGATCTCCTCCATTTGAGCTTGCATCTTGGCGTTGGTGGAGTTGTTCGTGGCATCGAACTCGTCGTTGTTGTTGTAGACCGAAGATGAAATGCCTTGCCTATCCATCACTCCAAGAGAAAAATGTGAGTGGTAGAAAGAGAAGAACGAATACCAAATGTACCTTGACCGAAGTTGAAAGTGGATCAATGATCACTCCAATGTGGACAAGGAAATAGCACAATTGGTACCAATTCTTGTCGGTTTCTCACACCTACAAATAAGGCTTATGGTGGAGCTCGGTGAGGATAGTGGCACAAAAATTTGATGTGCAAAATGTTAGCAAGAGTCAATAATGTTGAAAGAGATTCACAAATTCACAAGTGTAACAAGTAGACCAATAGCAATGAATGGCACACGGAAACACACACACGGATAGATAAATGGGGTCGTGCAACCAAGGATGAGCACAAAATGTGGAATCCATAGAAAACGCTCGTGTTGCACAACTCAAGAGAGACGCTAGCACGATTGCTCAATAGGCGGATACGACACTTGTGCACAACCTATAAGATGCAAAATGGAACGACTTCTATCCCAAGTATGCTAATGTATATGATGTTCCGGTGGTATGATCCAAGATGATCGGATATGACAATCTTATGCAATGTGGTATGATGCTATGGCACTTGCTTACAAGCTTCTTTGCTCTCTCTTTTTCTTTGCTTAAAAGCTTATTCTTTTTTTTATTGTATGGCCACTTTGCGAAATGCACAAACCAAGATAGCAATTGTATATATGGGAACAAACTTGAGGCACACGAGATGATATGATACCAATATGGTATGGTATGTATGCAATGGAAGGTGTAGATCACTAATGTGCACAAGTAACGTTGCCGGCAATACTCAAATGGCTAGTCTCGATAGGCAAGTGACGCAAAATGGGCTAGGGGTTATCAATGCAATGGCAAGGGAATATACAATGGAGGGATACCACGATACCAGATGATATGGAGGTTACCGTCCGCGGTGATGATGAGTGGCGGTGATCTTGATGGAGATACCAAGATGATGGAGACTCGTCCCTAAGTAGCCGAAACAACCTTAGGAAACGTAAAAACGCGAACTCAAAATCTCAAATGTAAATGGTGGTAGCGGGATGTGGTGTGGTTGCGATGGGTTTTGTGAGTAGGCAATGCGGAAGTGGAGGTTATGTAGTGTACTATACACGGTGTCGGAGTTGGAAGCACGGTCCCTAAGTAGCCGAAACACCTTAGGAGCACAACTCACCAACACAAACAAAATTGGGTTAAGTCGGTGTGGAAGAAGTGTATGGTTGGTAAGCCTATGCGGAAGTGGTGGTGGTGGTTGATGAAGAAGCAATCATCCCTAAGTAGCCTAGACACCTTAGGAGACTCAAATCACTCCTCAAGCAACCACTAATGCGATGGGGAACAAAATTGGTTAGGTTGCAGAAGTCGGTGATGGTGTAGTGCATGATATGGTGGAAGGCCTAGGCAAAGATGCCAAAAATCCAAAAAAATGATGGGGTCAAAAGGTGGCGAAACCAAAGTGAGGTCCTCGGGCACGTCGATAGCTTCAAAATGAGCCAAAGAACACCCAAATCGGAGTTTAAAGTGAAAAGTTTTGATGAAATCGGTGAAAGAGGTTGATGCTGAAATTTCAGGGAAAGTTTCTGGTTAGGCCGGAAGTTCCGGGCTCCGGAAGTTCCAGGGGTGTTGGGAATATCACTACTGGGCGTAAACCGGCCTATCTGGGCCGGGTTAACTTTGTCAGTAGTTAAGTATGTTAAAGCCCAAGAAGGCAGATGAGGGCTCAAGGCCCATAGTCGGTTCAAGGCCTGTAGCCGTAAACCGGCGTTGGTATTTAACTTGTACTGTAAGTTAGGAATAAGTAGAGACCAAACCGGACACATCTATGTGCCGGTATTGGGACTCTGTGAACCGACGGGCATCACCCGTGTATATAAGGGGACGACCCGGCGGCGGGTCAAGGACAACAGACAACAACTCGAGACATAGGCGAAGCTTGTTTGCTCCCTAGTCATCGAAACCCCCTCAATTCCATCACAACTAGACGTAGGCTTTTACCTTCATCGAAGGGGCCGAACTAGTATAAACTCTCTTGCGTTCCTGTGTCCGATTTAACCCCTTCAAGCTAACCCGTCGCGATGGCTCCACGACTAAGTCCTTTCTCTAGGACATCTGCCGTGACAATTCCACGACAAGGGAGGTGGCCGGAAGTTCCAGGGGTCGCGGAAAAAGTCTCGGGGAAGCCGGGGGATTTTGGGTAAACTCTCTGTTTAGCCCGAAAGTTCCGGGGCTAGGACGGAAGTTTCGGGGGAGTCCGGAAGTTTCGGGGGTCGTGGAATTTCTTCCGGGACAAACCCTAAATTCCAGATCTAAGAATGGGGGCGGAAAAACTCAATTTTCAGGGTCAAAATTGGGGATATTTCATGGATATAAATGGGGGAAAAGATGGGGAATTCTAGATCCACTTGAGACACAACGAATCCATGGATCAAAATCAACAAAACATCATCCAAACCAACAAATCAAAAAAAAACCGAGGCTATTTTTGTGGGGATTTTCAAATTTAGGACGAAACCAAGCAAAAGAAGGCTAGAAAACAAAGAGGGAGGCTCCAAAATCGTGATCAACCTGGCTCTGATACCAAGATGATGTAGGGTAGAACCCTAGTGGCCCGATCTTTCACGAAAGGAGTGAATCCCGCGATGAACACGAAGAACACGAGGAGGGAAATGAGGGGAAATCACGAGGGGAACACAAGAGAACACTCAAACCAACAAGAATGATCACACATGCGCTAGATCCATGAACACAAAGGGAGATACAAGATCCAAAGTCAACAATGGACGATACAAGAGGTAACCGGTCTTCTCTGTGAGGAGGTCTTGAATCCACGGGGGGATCTTCCCTTAGAAAGGGGGCTTGAATCCAAAGGGATCTTCTCCGAAGAGGCCGCGGTCTCTCGCACGGAGGAGATCCGATATGGATGAGCGTAGCTCTATCTCTCAAATGAGCTATCACAACGCTGACCCTAGAAAGGAGGAGGTGGAGGAGTATATATAGTCTAGGTCCACAAAGGGGTAAGTGAGGGGCGAAAGGGTACATGGGCTTCAGCCCGAGTGTCTGCGCGCAGGCAGGGCCGGAAGTTCCGGGGACGACGGTGTAGCAGGGCCGGAAGCTCCGGGATGGCCGGAAGTTCCGGGCAGCGGCTGGAAGTTCCGGGCTTTCCAGAAGCTTGTCCAGGCTTCTTCTTCCTTCTCTTCTACGCTTCCCTCGCGGGTGGTGTAGGTGATCCTTGGCGCTTGCACTCCTCCTCATCATCCGTGAAGCTCCAACAATACCTATGCATGCACGATGGAGGGTCAAGTAGTATACCATCCTCGAAGGGGTCAAGTGAGCACATGTAAAGGAGAGGATTCACCTTTATGTATGTGAAGTAGATGTCGCACGTGTCACTTGCTGAATAAACTCTTGACATGGTGATGTCCATAGGATGCTCCGCATCAGATATTGCCTTTGCTATAAAAGAACAAGGATGTATCTGCCTTGGATGATGTAAACCCAAGATGTTGTAGCTGCATGCTCAACCTAGAATACCATTCTCTTGGAGCCTGCTTTAGACCATATAAGGCTTTATCCAACTTACATACATAATGTGGTGTGCTGTGATTTTCATAACCTGGTGGTTGCCGCATGAACACTTCTTCCTCAAGAATACCGTGGAGAAACGCGTTCTGAACATCTAGCTGTTTTAAGCTCCAACCTATGGAAATAGCAATGGACAAAACAAGATGAATAGTAGTTGCTTTAACAACGGGGCTAAAGGTATCATCATAATCAATTCCAAACCTCTGCTTAAAACCCTTTGCAACCAACCTTGCCTTGTACCTGTCTATACTTCCATCAGATTTTCTTTTAATCTTGTATACCCACTTACAATCAATTACATTAGCACCACGTTGCAGTGGTACTAAATGCCAAGTCTGATTTTTTTATAAGTGCATTATATTCATTATCCATTGCTTCCTTCCAATCCTTGTTAGCAAGAGCATCATGCAGATTGATAGCTTCACCAGTAGTGGCAAGAAAAGCACGCTTAGTTGGATTATACTTTATTGTACCATCACTGTATTGTTTTTCCTTGACAATACCTGACCAAGACCTTGTGTGTCGATGAGGGGGTGAGGGAGCCATAGGAACAGCTGCAGTTGACTGTGACGCAGAAGATTCGGCTGTTTCGTCGTTGTCCACAGAAGATCCAGGCTGATGGGGCTCCTGATCCGAGGAAGATTGGCGCTGCTCCTCGTCCGACGCGCAGCCAGGATCGACTGGCGAATCGGAACCATCCGGTGGGTCCCGCGTTGTCGTGGCTAGACCGGTGCGGCCCACCCGGTCTGCTGCGCTATCGGCCACCAGGGGGCGCAGCAGGGGCGAATATGTGCGGGATCGTGCGCCGCCCAGCGCTGCAGTCTGTCACGAATCCGTCTGGGATCGTGCGCCGTCAGCATGATCAGCACCGGGAGCTGTGCCTGGTTTGTCCTGTGTGCACATAAATTGACGACTGGAATCTGCACAAAAGTCATTAGAAACACAATTTTCTTCGGATTTTTCACATGATCATGATCAGTTAATTCACCCCCGTGATCAGGATGTGTGGCATAGTCTGGTAGAAGTGCCATTTCTGCACGAAGCAAAGCGCCCGCATTGGGATGAAGTTTGGAAAAAGGAAAGAGTGTCTCATCAAAGATAACATCACGAGAGATATAGATGCGTCCAGTAGATAGTTCAAGACACTTGTATCCTTTATGAAGATTACTGTATCCAATAAAGACACATTGTGTTGAGCGAAACTCGAGCTTGTGATGATTGTATGGACATAAATTGGGATAACAAGCACACCCAAATTTTTTGAGATAATTGTAATCTGGCTTGTGATGATACAATTGTTCTAAAGGAGTGGAGTTGCCAATCACCTGACTGGGAAGGTGATTGATAAGATATGTAGCTGTGATAAAGGCCTCGTCCAAATACTTGAGGGGCATGGACGCATGAGCTAAAATGGAGAGACCAACTTCAATGATATGACGGTGTTTGCGTTCAGCAGAGCCATTCTGCTGATGAGCATGAGGGCAAGACACATAGTGAGTAATCCCAATGCTACAGAAAAAGGAGTTAAGTTTTTCATACTCCCCTCCCCAGTCACTTTGGACTAATATAATTTTCCTATCAAAGTGTCTCTCAACAAGTTTCTGAAATTCTTGGAAGATGGAGAAGACTTCAGATTTATAGTTAAGCAAATAAATCCAT
This sequence comes from Triticum urartu, assembly GCF_003073215.2. Lineage (NCBI taxonomy): Eukaryota > Viridiplantae > Streptophyta > Magnoliopsida > Poales > Poaceae > Triticum > Triticum urartu. The sequence goes on from NC_053023.1 coordinate 705,908,088, forward strand.
GTAAACTTGTTGTAATCATAAATGAAACTAACATGATATTTTTTCGACCAAAAGAATCTGTGGCATGACCCCATACATCACTGAAAATCAGTTCTAAGGGAGCATGAGACACACTAGTAGACTTAGGATAAGGAAGCTGATGGCTCTTGGCACATTGACAGGCTTCACAAATAGACTCATTATTTGAACTATGTGAGAAAGGAAGATTGTCTTTATTGACTACTTGCCTAACTATGACTGATGAGGGATGTCCTAATCTTTGATGCCACCTCGCCAAAGAGGGCTTGATGACGGAGTAGACTCGATGATGCTTGCATCTAAGTGCTCCGAATGAGATGGGGTAGAGACCTCCAATGCATCTACCGTGATAGAGAAGTGCCCTCGTTGCCCGATCCTTGATGAAAAAATAGCGAGGGTGAGTTTCAAAGAAAACATTGTTATCGGTGGCTAAACGAGACATAGAGGCAAGATTTTTATTAGCTTGAGGAACATGGAGAACATCCTTAAGAACTAGATCATGTTGAAGATGAGGGAATTAAGTGAACCTTGACCGATGTGACAAATATCCATACCTTTACCGCTGGCGGTGTGGATCTGGTCATTGCCGTGATACGTCTCGCGAAGAGCAAGTTGCTCTAGCTCATTGGTGACGTGGTCCATAGCACCGGAGTCAACATACCAGACGCCATCCCCGCCTTGCTTGCGCATAGCAGCTGCAACCAAACGAGCATCCAGGACAAAGTTTTCATCAAACCGATGCCAACAGTCAATAACCTCATGACCGGCCTTCTTGCAGAGCTGACACCGAGGGCGGCCACGTGATGTGTGATGTGGAGTTGCGACGGCCACTGTTGGAGTTGAAGCCGCCACCCCCATTGTTGTTGCCATGGCCGCCACTCTCGTTGTTGTGGCCATAGTTGCCACCAGAGCGGGCACCATCGCCCGAAGAAGCACCACGTCCGCGGCCACCGCCACGGTTGGCGCCCTGGTGACCACGACCATGGCGGCGACCCCGTGAAGTGGAGTATGCAGAGGATTGCCGGAGATCGCTGCCATGGAGGAGGGTGAGGCGGGCATCAAAACTGAGCAGCTGACTGTGCAGCTCCAGAACCATGATGGGTTCCACCCGGGTAGCAAGAGCGGAGACGATGAGATTGTACTCCATGTTAAGTCCAGCAAGGATCTTGGAGACGATCTCCGGATCGGAGAGCGCCGAAGAAGTGCACGCGACTTCATCGGTGAGGGTCTTGATTTTGCCAAGGTACCCTACCATGGACATGTTACCTTTTTTAAGGTTGGTGAGCTCGATGCAGGTGTTGATCGCCTGCGCTTGGCTCTAGGCAGCGAACATGTCATTGATGGCGCGCCACACCTGGCCGGCGTCTGGAGCGTGGCCACCTGGGAAAGGATCTCGCGGGAAAAGGAACCCATCAAGAACCCTTGAAGTTGTTGCTGATGTGCATACCAGAGAGTGCGTGCGAAGTTGACGACTTGCTCTTCTTTGCCATCCTTGGTGATGGTGAGAGCGGCCGGCGGTGGCGAGCTTGTCGCGTCGAGGTGGTGCTTCATCTGGGCACCCTTGATCTGGGGGAGCACGATGGCCTTCCATAGCAGGAAGTTCCCCCTTGTTAGCTTCTCCTGTGGTGGCGATCCGAGGAAAGTATTGGTGGATGTGGATGAGGAGGCAAAGGTGGAGGCGGAGGAGGTGGTGGTGATCGCGCCCATGGTGCTGGGCGACATGGCGGCAGAGGTGGTAGACATGGCTCGGTCGCGAAGGTAGCTAGATGCGATCTCTTTCAATCTAATGAGGAAGAGGCTCTGATACCATGTAAAATAATTTGGGAAGCGTAGAACCCTTTGTCTCGGGCCGCATTATTAGGCAAAGCCTTGATGCATAAGTTACAGAGAGATCGAGAGAGAGAGATTGACCAGGAGGAGAGAGATCGACCAGGAGGTCGTTACGGGAGATAAAGGAGAAGAAGAGATAGAGTTTAGATACAAGTTAAACAGCCTCCCCTGTCTCCTATACAATTATTCTAACAGTGCTAGCCGCTAATGGCTATATATAGAAGAAATAACCAGCCACCTCCCCTGCTGTTCAATGTGTCTGATCACACCCACTTGTTCTCCTCTTCTCCTCTCCACAACACATACCACTCGTCCTCCCCAAAGAAGCGCATGTGCAAAAAAGCCCCCTCTAGTAGTGCTTGGAGTCGCGTCCTTGGCATAGCCGTAGCATGCATCACAACATCGTCATGACCTTTTAAGTATGCCGTTGCAACATCGTTGGAGCAGCCAGCCCACCATCGCAGCATCGCCGCTGCCATCAAAGTACGTCATCACAACATCGTCAAAGCAGCTGAGCTGGCATTGCAGTATGCCTCACACCCATCACCTTGACCGTCGAATCACGTCATCACGACACTGCATTTACCATCAAAGCATGCCATTGTGCATCGCCGCTGACATTAAAGCACGTCGAGCAGCTAGGATGCCATCGCAACATCGCTACTGCCGTCGATGCGTGCTGGAGCAACATCATCAAAGCAGCCGAGACACTGTCCCAGCATGCATTGAAGCATGCCATCGCATGATCACCAGAGCAGCCAGGCCACCGTCCCAACATCGTCAAAGCAGACAAGACACCGTCGCAACATGCCTCGTAGTGCAACACTATCTTATCGACTTGCAGCGCGGCTACCCTTGTATGCAGCAGCCACTCTGTTGTTGGTCTTTGGAGCACCTCATGTGTGTGCACTTGTGGCTAGCTTTTGGCAACGTGGTTGTGCCCCCATCTGGCAGTTGTGCCCCTTATTCTCCTTGGGGTTCGCTTGGAGGAGCTCGAGAAGACCATCCATGGCAGGTAAAATCCCACGGAATAGATGACACAAGAAAGATGGGAGAAGACGTTGGATGTGTTTGGTTGCCTGCATCCTCTCGAGCTAGGCCATGGGGATGCAGTTTGGCCCATTTGGTTGCCCGTGAGCACTGTTGGACCTGCACAACATGGAACTTAAAACAGCGCTCGGCCTGGCTTAGGAGGAACGCTCGAATTGGTTGTTTCTAGCTAGCCAGGCCCGAGCGGGCCGAATCTAGTGCATGTGGTGGCTCTGATGATGCAGGTTGATAAGAGTGTCTGATGATGCCTCCTTAATCTTTTATATCTAAACAGCTACCAGCCACTAATCTATTTTTCTTAACATGTAAACGTGCCATCGCAACATGAAACATGCGTGAAAAAGACCCACCTTAACATGCAACCATGCATATCATATATAGTAACAAATCCACCAACATAGCAAACATGCATGATCATTTCCGCTCTATTATGCTATTTGTATTTAATAAATATTTTGCAATTGTAAAAATGATCAAACACAATAAATCATATGTATTTCCACTTTTTGTTATCATATGAGGTAAACACACCAGAGTGCCTAAACTTATACTGGGCGGTCACTTTGGCTCCTAAAGCTGTAAAATATATGAAACTTGGTTATGCGTGTAAACACGGTGCTTCCTCCCATATTTACATGTTTAGTCAAGTTCGAGCACCAATTTCATGTATTTTGCAAGTTCAGATAGCAAAGTACCTATCCAACGCAAGTTTAGGCACCCCAGTGTATTTTCCTTCTATCATATTATTACTCAAAATATTCATGTTCATACAACAAAATCTCCTTACAATATATTGAATAATATTCTCGCAATAACGTGTAGAGTATCATCTAGTTTCTTCAATCCTAGGTCCGCCATGCGTACAACAATGCATCATAGGGAAGTTAATCAGCGAATTGCTCTTGCCAGGGTGCCTGATAAGACTGAAATCCCCACATGTGCCAGTGAACAGATAAAATAACGAAATACCATGTGCGCAAGATGTTCGTCAGTGACATTGTGTGCACACGTGTACACATGCTTTTTGAATGGTGGTGAGTGATGACGGTGCCGGACGACGTATTCACGAGTAGTGTGGCCACGCTGACGTTGTGTCTGTAAACCCAGCAACAGCCATGGGCACATCGTCCGAACGACTGATGGACCGAGCAGCGACGGGAGAAAACAGCGGGCTGCACGGGAAGTAAGTATCATCCATCGCTATAGCGTCCGTGCTCGGGGAGAGTCCGCCGCCGGCCGGCAAGTACACCGCGCGATCACTCGAGCTGATCGCTTCCACGAGCAGCAAGGACGACGACGACGACGACGATGGAGCCTTCACGGGAGCACATGGCAAGCCGCACGAGATCCCCGTGTCCAGGCCCGTGCTCACGTCCAGCGGGCTCGGCGTACGCCCGCCGTCAGGGTCACTCGGGCTCGCTCCGACGGGCGGCGGCGACAAGGACGAGGACGACGGAGCTGCAGGCGCAGCTCCTCCGATCACCATGGCCAGGCACGAGGCCATGGTGTCGTCATCCAATTCGGCGTGTTGAGGTTGAGGATCGAAGTGGCCGCTCCTTGTAGCTTCTCCGGGAGGCACTGTTTGTTGCTGGCACTTGTGCTCGTGCATGTAGGTGATCTGGAACATAGGACGATGGCCGCTGCTACTATCGTGCTGTTGCACCGTCTTCTTCGCCCTGCAGCCGCGGTCATGGCTAAACATGCATTTGTAGTAGGACCTGCATGCATATACAGTTAGAGAGGCTGCGGTCATTTCAATCTTACTATCTATGAGGGAGCATTTGAGCTCGAGAGCAGAAACAGAACGCCCTCTTTGGATTGTGGGTAAGACAAAGGTTCGTGTCTAGATTACTGTCTATTAACTTTAATTTGTAAAGTTTGATCAAATATCAGTATCTATAATACTAAAAATAAATAAAATACGAAAATACATTTCATGGTGGATCTAATGGTAATACATTTGAAGTATTATAGATGTTGAGTTTTTCTATAAATTTGATCAGGGGTGAAAGAAGGTTGACTTCTGAACAAATTTATACACCTGTGTTTAATTCATTTATTTTGATCGACAAAGCTCAGAAATTTATACACCTTTTAATTTGGAACTTGGGGGCGGGGTGGACACTAGAAATACATAGTTGGTCCAATTCCAAAAACAAATAAATACATTGTTGGTACTAGAATGTTGGAAATAGTAAACAAAATAGTTATGGTCAACTAGAAGAAAGGAAACAAGTTAGAGACTCCTCAAAAAGTAGAAAATCTGACCATGTGTTTTTTATAATTTTATTTCTGTTTTTTGCAAAGCAAAGATGGTCTTATAAGAGTTGGACAATTTTATATGAACTAGTAAACAAAAAGTTTTTGACATTTAAGAAAATTCAAATTGGTGTAGACCCAACAAATTACTAGTTCCAACCATGGGTGGAGCGAAATCCTGCGATGGCTATTCATTTAAGTTTTCGGGTAGCACTCCCCGCAACAAAAAAAAGCCTTCCGGTAGCACCACCAGATCTTTAACATTTTATTAAGTATGAATTTTTTAAGTTTGAATTTAAAATTTTTAATGTTCCCTTAAATTTCTGAATTTCAAATATTTGAAAAGGTTTAACTTCTAAAAATTGAGTTTCTCAAAATTTCAAACTTTGAAAGTTACACCATGAACAAAGTTGGTGCTGGAATTTCTAAAAGTTACCAAAAATGTGCAGTTTGACCAGGAGTTGAATTTCTTAAATGGAATGTTTGCCTGACTCGACTAACCAGTTTTGTAGTCTAACATATTTATCCAGCATCCCTTCGGTTTTTATTTCAAAGTGTGCACACCTTTTATAAAAATCATGGGTTTGGGCTACTCATCATCAAAGGTGTGCACCTTCTAAAATTTGACCTATGGATGTATCTTATAGTAGACCTATGGATGACTATATGAGTCTAATTAGATACTCCCCCATCTCTGAAAAGAGGGTCTATAACTTCTTTCTGAAGTCAAATATTGTAAAATTTGACCAATTTTGTAGCAAAAATTATTAAGACCTATGCTACCAAATTTGATATCATTAGATAGTCATTAAAATAAAATTTCATATTATATCAATTTTAGATTGTAGTTATTGATAGTTTTTCCTATAAACTTGGTCAAACTATGTATCGTTTGACTAAAGAGAAAGTTTATAGCCCCTCTTTTTCATAAATAAGGAATGGTACCACATATATAGAAGCGCTGGAAGTCTTAGCACTTCACCTTGCAAATTTTCTTTTGTGAATGTTCTTTTGTCCGTATTTTCTCCATTGGTAACCATCACTGTGAGGCGAGGCTGTAATCTCCTTCTTGGTAACCTCGTTTTCTCGGCCCTTCCTGGGGGGAGCAACCTCTCCACCACTATATTGTTCCATGGAGACAACAGCACAGGAATACACATCTGGTAAATGAAGAAATCACAAGAGTACATATAGCCAGGAAAAATGACAAGAGTCATCAGTGGCGTACCAGATACGCATGTCCTTCGCCGGAGCCCGCTCATCGATGCTACCCTCAGTGATCGTTGCCGCTGGCGATGCCATCCTGTCTACCACCGGTCTGCTGTTCTCTCGAGAACTGAGCATGAACAGAGACACCATGAACACCCGGGAGAGTTCCTGGCTCATCGCTGCGGCTCGCCTGTTCTCCACGTGTCGACGAGGATCTCTCTTTCAGCAATGCCAGGAGCCTCGCGTTGAGATTATACCCTCCGACGAGCTCCTGAGATAGTTGTTCTATGGCCTCTTGCCCGAAGGCCATATTGAGAGTGTGAGTCGCACGAGGTTTCAGCGACTGCAGTATTGTAGGACTTGGAGGTGGTCTAGCAGCTGAAGCTATTTATATTGGGGAGACGGACACGTACACTACACCGAGTCAATAATGAGGGTATGATCACCTCCATGCAAGTAGAAACAACAACTCTGTTTAGGGCATCTTCAACAGTTGTAAGATAAACGTTGATAAATTTGCTAACTAGAATATAGCGATGATATGGCATGTACTAAATGTGAAGAGAGAGCAAAGTTATATGTAGGTTAGGCTGGTCATAGTGGGGAGTAACTTAGACTAGTGTCATGCATATGACACTAGTCTAAATTATTACCTTCATAATGCAAAGTAACATACTAGTAGTATCATAGATGGCTTCATTTATTAACTCGTAGACTTATCTTGTCTTGGAAAGCGTTATGTTACATTAACATATTATGTTACCACCTCTCATTAATTACTTGCCACATAAGCAGAATTTTTTCGAAGTGCGTTATGTTACTAGCTAAGTTACTCCCACTATGACTAGCCTTAACCAACAACCTTTGCACAAACTCCAAGGTAAAATAGAGAGCAATCACATTTATTTTCTCACCATCTATTGGATAGCTTACATACAACCCATTGGAGTAGTTGTATGATAGCTTGTTGGTTGATGACATGAACATTTTACCAACAAGACTAACATACAACCTGTTGGAGATGCTCTTACTGGTCATATGTTCCCACGTTATTGTTGGTCCCACGCGCAGCACACGCACCACGTTATTGTTGGTCCCAAGCGCAGCAGCACGTCTGTATCCTTTCCCCCCTCCTTCTCCATCGTTGTCGCCGGGGGCCATTCGCAGCTACATCTCACAAGGGCCGGCAGTTGCTGCGACCATGAGTCGCGCGCGAGCTTCCACGGCGCCCACACGAGGGGACGGGGGTGATGCAACCGTGGAGTGCAGATGCTGGATCCATGGCGCGCAGATGTTGTAACCATGGGCGTGAGATGCTGGAAGCCACAACTTCCAACGGTGACCACACCGGCAGAGATGCTGCTACCCGGCATGGCGGAGCTGCAACCGTAGTTCAGTGGAGTTACAACCGTAAGCCGGTGGAGTTAAAGCAAGCAAAACAAATGTTGGAACCGGCGACAGCCGTGCCGCGACGGCCACGGCGGCGATACATCATGCTGGAACCAGCAATTTTTTTTGCTGGAAGCGGCGCTTTTTTTATACGACCCAGTAACAATGATTCATAGTTTTTCACGAAATGACAAGTACTTTGGCTGGAACCATTTTTTTTTTGCAAGCATAATTTCTTTTGTTATCATCATTTTGATTTTTGTTGGAACAAACATCCATTATTTTTGTTACCATCGTCTTGGATTTTTGCTGGAACCAGCGTATTTTCTTAGTACAACTGTTCTTCCATTTTGCTGGAACCAAAGCACCTTTTTGATTGCGATTTGACGATGGCAAGCGTGTCGGTGGTGAGCGTCGATGGCGAGCGATGGGGGCCGTTGCCACTGGAGCTGCAACCGCAGGCCACAGTTGTTGCATGCATGGAGTCAGCGACAAGTGCAGGCAGCGACCGGCAGCGCTCGGCGACAAGGACATCCGGCATGGAGTCAGCGACAAATGCAGGCAGCGACCGGGAGCGCTCGGTGACAAGGACATACGGCGTGGAGTTAGCGAGAAGTGCGGGCAGCGACCGATTGCGCTCGGCGACGAGGACATCCGGCGAGAGCGGTGACTTGCTGCACGGTTTGCTGCAACCACAGATGACGGTGCTGCAACCCTCGACGAGGAACCTGTGGTCGCGGCTGGCCGCAACGATCACCGCGGTTGCCCGAGAGCGAGGGCGGCGAGCGGCCGAGATCCAGCGACCTTCGATGCCGGTCATGTCGCTCGCGTCCCCTGTGCGCCCCCGCTTGATATTCATGTTGAAAAGCAAAAAAGTAAACGATGTGGTGGGGAGGAAAGGGCATGATCTAACAGCTAAAGGAGTTTGCATCAAACGGTTACTACGCGTCCGGCCGAAAAATTAGGCCGGCATGCCGGCGCCTAGTACCGCCTTTTTAAAAATGAAAATGTGCGCACAACTTCGTCTTAAACGGCGCCATACGGTGGCGCACCAACCACTAGTTTATAACATAAACAATGATAATAACGGTCCAAATGAGACTACACCAACAACATAATTTAAAGATAATGCAACTGCATGACATAGCAAGGATCATTGTCATTGTTTGAAGATATCTCCATCACGACGATGCCAGACTCCTCGGCACCCCTCCTTCGGGCCCCACTCTCAGCCCCGGCGGCGATCTTAGCGACGGAAGCATCCTCCACCGCCTTGAGCATCCGCTCCTCCCCCGCCGCCATGGTGGCAGAAACATATGTGTCCATTTTGAGCATGCACTCCTCATGAGTGACGCCATCGGTCACGGTTCTGGCCTCCACAACATCTACTATTTACTAGCTCATCCGCTCCACTTTAGCGGGGATAGCCTCATTCTCCTAGGACGTGTTTGGTTGCCGTTTGCTACAGTTCCTGCATCGCATATACTTCCCAACCTAGCCTGGGTGAGCAAAAACAGGTCCTAATATGCCATATGTAACTTGTTTGGTTGCCTGCATCTAGTGTCCCTGCATTAGGTAATACGCAAGGGCACTTTCTTTGGTTGCCTGCATTGGCCCAAGTGGCACATGAACACGGCATTTGGTTGCATACGACGAACATGTTGTGATAACCTTGTATCCTAGTTGGTGAGCTTACCCACACCTAGCACACCAACGTCATAGCACAGCAATGGCGATGAACTGGGCAAAGATGACGAAGTTCTTCAGCTTCAGCCCAAACTGACGATCCACCTTGATACCTCCAACCTTGCCACTATCAACACTGCTGCCTCCATGCTTTCGCAGCCAGTCGGAGTAAGCTTGTTCTGCTGCCTGCCTAGTCTTGAACCCTCTATGGCTGCTGTGCTATCGATGCCACTTGTGCACTGGCTTCTTCCCATGAACTATAAACCCCTGGAACCTTACCGATGAACACGGCATACCACTTGCCCTAGCAATGCACAAGAGGAAGAGTTGAAGCAGCAAATCAATGGAGCACACAAGTAGCAAGCAAAGTAGCACACAAACAACAATGGAGCGGAAGAGAAGAAGTAAAGTATGCATGATCATACGGCATAGCAAGTTCTACCTAGCACTACCTTGGTGTTAACCTACCACCACATCCAAAAGAGGGTGTCACCCTACCACGCAAGTTCACCATCAGCATGAGGGGTTGGTATATACCATCTCACCAAAATATACAGACCATCAAATAGTTTTTGAGCCCTAGCTACACAAAATATACGTCGTCATCGTCATCGTCGTCGTCGTCGCCACCACCGTCGCTGTCGGGGATCATGCACGCTCATAGGCAGCACAACTCTAGTAGTAGTGCTTTCCCAGCCAGCTCCGGAGCCACAACACCCTATGAGCGTCGGCCATGGCAATGAACCCAACACCCTGGGCCTTGTTGTCAAGCAGGTGGCTGAGCGCTGCCATGAGATCCTCGTCGCTGAAGCCACCCTGGGTCATGACAGCGCCATACAGGTCAGGGTGGACGTCGAGGGGCTTGCACTCCCTGATGGCTGTTGCCACCTCCTTCACCACCTCAGTCATGCTGCAAAAGACATTGATCTCCTCCTCCATCAGGCCTCCTCTCTTCCTCTTCCTATCATGGACGGGGTCAAATGGCTTGTCGAAGGGCTTCACGCGAAGGGCTTGTCAGGGCCATCAAGGACCTTGACGTCCGAGGTCCCAGGGAAGTCTAGCATGGGAGAACCAAGAGGCTCCCCGAGCCCATGGCATGCTTACCAGTTGCTAGCCCGAAGGAGAAGATGTGTTGCATATGGCTGTAGTTCTGTATGGGTGTGTTGAGGAACTCAGCGTCCCTTGGGTGGTCCTAAGAATGAAACACAAGTGTTGTTAGTTGCAATTAGGAGTAGGCAATGGTGGATAGTATGAAAAGGAAGAGGGTTGTGAGCTAGCCGCGACATGGCCGGCGTAGTGCTCTGCCTCCAGAACTATGGAGCAAGTGTTCTCATCCCATGAGGCGCCGCTAAGGTCTCTCACCTTGGACACTTGGATCCATCGACCTCTCCACTTCCTCAGGTGGTTGTACACCTGGGTGGCAGACACCTCCTGCCCACAGAACTCGAACACCTGCTTCGCAACGGTGTTCAAGTGCACCTCCTTGAAGCCCTAGTCAGTCCTAACTCCACTAGAGATGAGCTCACACATCTTGTTCAGCACGAACGTGGACATGAACTGCTGCCACTTCATGTTGTTGGACCTACCATCCTTCTTTGCCTTTGCTGCTCCTACCTTGAGTGCAGCAGCAGAAGCAATAGGAGTTGGCTCAACGAGCACTACTGGCACATCGAGGGAATCAGGCGCGAACACCTCTAAATCAGGTGCCATCTCGGACATAGGTTGTGAGTCCTCGACAAACGATGGAGCAAACTGGCTGTCGGACGGGACAAGGGCCTGACTAAGATCTTGCATCTGTGTGGTCATGTCCTACAATCGTAGCACACATTGACAGTAAGCATAACACACAACATACCGGACAATCCATGAATGCAGGAGCATACATGTACATGGTTCATCGCTATCATAGCAAGCACATGCTTCATCGCTATCATACATCTACAACAAACAACCTGCTACAAATGGACCATCAATAGCTACAAATCACAGATCTAAGCACGAATCAACACAAGCACAAGGTTCAACTTCAAACTCTACTACTAATCTAGCCTACCACATGCCTGGACATCTAGCCCTACCATAAATTGCAACCGCAGCATAGCAATCAACCATATGAGCTCACAGATCAGACGACTAATCAACCATGCATCTAGGTCTAAGCCTAGCTGCAGCTCAGATCTAGCTAGAAGAAACAGAGAGAAATGGGGATTGAACTCACAAAGGCCATGGTTGCAGCTCGAGGACGAGGAGGCGGTCGTGGAAGATCAACACCGACCGGTGAAGGAGCCCCGGCACCGTGGACCGCCGGCCGAAGAAGATGCGACGCTTACCTGCTCGTCGGTGCCGATGCGCGTCGGCGGGAAAGCTCGAACGGAGGGAGAATGGTGGCGGGAGTTGGGGCGGTTGGGGAGGGGCTAAATAGGGGTGGACTCGGCGGGAGATGAGCCGTAATCCTCCCGTCGATTTTTCGACGACGCGGGAGAGCTCGCGCCATCTCCCTGCTCGCACGAGGGGAGAAGCGCGTCACCCTCCCCTGCCTCGCCTGAGCCAGACTCGCGAGCTACTGCCGATTCGGGTGTTTCCCCTGGGCCTGCACAGTGAACGCAGGCTACCAAACGGGCTCAATCTTTCCCGCACGGGCCAGGCTGAGCCATATGCAGGCAACCAAACACACCCCTAGAGCTCTAGGACTCCATGGGATAGTCCCAATCAATTCATCATTGGATTCGCGGGAGGTGGGACGGGGCGCACGACGAGGTGGGATGACATTGGCAGGTTGAGGAATGAGAGAGGAACTCTTGTTCACCGTCAGGCCAAACTAGCGGGCGGTGCGGCTCCCGTGTACACGAGCACGGGGTGATTAGCACAGGGAATTTGTTAGAGTGTGGTTTTCGTTCCCTACCCTTTATATTGGTATAATTTCTTTTAAAGGGTGGCTGTTTTAAAGGCTCTCCTAGTGTTTTAAAGGGTCAAATGAATGAGTAAGTGGAGTATCTTTTACTACTATTATCTTAGTCTACACCTCTTAATTACTCATATGTGGTGTTCTGGGCCGAAAGGTTGACGGACGGTATGGACGGTGCGTGTGAGGTCCATGATTGTTGTGCTCGCTATTGAAGGTACTTTCACGACAGTATACAAAATATCTTCCCTCTTGCCGTGAGTGAGGGCAGGGGAGTAGACAAGCCCAAGGCAGCTAGGGCCATGGCCTGGGTCGTGAGGCTATACTATTACTTTGGTTACTGTAGCGGTTTGAACACTATTTAGCACTGTAGCTAGTATTTGACCTGGGACTTGCTCGGGGCTTGGCACAATCCTGACTACGGCACTGAATGAGGGTTGCTTAGGCCAAACCAGACATGGTAACTTTTTTTGAGGGTCCAATCATGTTAACTAGGCCGAAGTTAGTGACGGATGTCCACACGCATGAAAATGTAAGCTGTTCAACCATGCCCACAGCTTTCGATTGATCTCACACTGCAAGCGGTCCCAGCAAAAACTTGAAAACAACGACAGAGAAGAGCCCACGAGCAAATATGCAATCAAGGGATAAACATTACTCCCTTCATTCCAAAATAATTTAAGTTCAGGATTTTCCTAAGTCAATCATTTTTAATTTTGATCTTATCTATATAGAACATTTGTAAACAACTATACAATATCAAATATATAATAAATCTAATAATGAAATAAATTATGGTGATATTTTTTTAAAATGGACTTTAATAAAGTTTAACTTAGAAAAATCCTAGAATTTCAATTATTTTGAAACGGCGTAAGTACAAAGAAAATGACTCATGCCTACTTTAGTTAGTGTCTAGGGGGTAGGGGTAGGGGTGGACAAATAGATGCATTGAAAAGTTTTCTTTGTCCTCGACACAAGTTGATTGGACGGGCTTGATCGCATGTACATGTACGAAAACAGCGTAGTGATAGTCACGTGTCATCGGCGTGCTACGAAAGCTAAGGTGATGAAACCCAACAATGGGCAATTGGGGATTGCGCACTACAGATATTTTGTGTTCTTCAACCTCACGTATGCTCAAGGTTAACCAATCCGCTAGGTGGTTCCTTTCAGGCAGATATTTTGCGTTCTCCAACTTCACATATGTTCAACGTTAAAGGCATCTTCAACCTGGACCCTCAAATAGTCCATAAGTGTGTGGATCAAGTTGTACGGCATACTTTGTCATTCAACATGGATCTATATTTGTTCACGAACGCATCTGTTTTTTCACAAACCAGATGCAAATCAAGGGGTTTTGCGGGAGTCTGGACCTCCGCCATATAGGACTATAACATCCCTTGCCCACCCAAAACCAAGGCAGAGTCCACACATTTGGAACGGTCCGCACTGTTTTCGCGCCAAAGCCCGCGCTTTCTTCACCCTCTCCATTCCGATCGCCAGCGTCCTCCGTCCCAACTCCATGCTTTTCGCGTTTCACCGCCACAAGGACCCATACGAAGAGCTGCCAGAGGCGAAGGATTCACCAAGGTGACCGCCTACAAGATCAACTCGGTGACACGGCAAACCCGCGGCCTCAAAAGGAAGGAAACAGAGCAAGAGGAGGCGGCAGCCAGTAAAAAGAAGGGTGTTGGGCATGGATGGGGGACGCCACCGACGCTGTCCACGCACACGTTGCGCTACTTCTACGCCTCCAAGTAGCTCGGTCGTCAACATTACACCTGGCCTCCGCCGTCGGGTATGTGATGTATTGCGTCGACCTCAACGCGGCGCCACTCCATTATGTTGACTCGTCATCGTTGCAGCTTGTCCGGTCACGGGCGGCGGGCGTGAATCAACTGGGTGCCCACTCTCTTTTCACCGGTTTGTCTCAACCGGGTGCGAGTGCGTCTAATGACGCGGACAAAGAGACGATGGAAGCGGAGGCGGCTTCGAGGACATACCAGTGGATGAATCCCAGTCGGAGGTGTATACCCATCAGCCAGAGCAGGACATGTACGCCGACGTGACGAACCTTGATCTGGAGGTTTTGTTGGCCGATCCAAAGAAGAGGGGTAGAGAAGAGGGAGGACAAATTGTTGTGCTATGCGTGCAAATTGTTGTGCTATGCGTGGTTGTCCACTAGCATCGATCCGATCCATGGCACGGAGCAAAAGGGCATAACATTTTGGTCCAATATTCATTCTTGGTTCCACAAGCACAAGAATTTCAAGCCCTGCAGCACAGAAGTCATCCGAAATCATGGGACAAAGTCAATCAACCATCAATGGTACATCATCGAAGAGTTTGTGAGCAAGTATTGCGGCCACTACAAACAACTAATTGGTCGGGTGGTCAAGTGGTGCGCAAATTGCCGAGAAAGTAAGTTGTTCTATGTGTTGATCATTTGATCGGATATGCAACTTGTTGGCTGGATATGCTCTATGTGTTGGTCATTTGGCCGGATATGCACCTTATTGACAATGTCTTTTTTGCTAGCCCTCTCATGCTTGCACATTGTATTTGAAGGTGTATAAGAAGAGCTTCGTCCTCATGCATTGTTGGCTGAAGATGAATGGCCAAACCAAGTGACAACTATCCATTGTCAATTCCATCAGGATTGTCATCGTCGCCAATGAGGATGAAGCGGAGGCTCCAACCGACCCAACAAAAGAGCCGCCCAACAAGGTTAGAAGGGGGTTCCGGGGAAAGAAGTGTGAGGAGGAGAAGGAGATGCGAGAAGGGGCGGCGGCCAAGATGACGGAGAGGTTCAAGGACATCTTGGCGAGGAGGAGGCATGTGTCAAGCACTATGACTGGAAGGAGAAAAAGAAAACGGGGAGATTTAACATCTGGATGGCGGCATCCAGGAAAAAGATCAACATTGAAGAAAAGAAGACCAAGCTCGAAAAGAGGAGGGTCGAGTTCTGCGGCCGCTTTGGAGCATACCAAAATGTTGCCATGAATATGGACAAGTTGGATCCTGATGCAGCGATGATCGGGCAAGCCGTCCGTGTTAGGATGTTGAAGCATTTGACGGCCGAGATGGGAGGCGCCGAGAAGGAGGCAGCTAATGCGGAGAAGTCATTGAAAAAGGGAGCGAGGAGGCACGGACAACCAGTCTGGCAGTGCAAAATGTCCTTTTTTTCATGGATTATCAAATTGAAATTTTTGTGATAGGATGCATGTAAGAACTATAAACATTCGCTTCTTTTTTGACACAAAGTACATTGCACTTTAATTTACTCATATTATTTTGCATTTGAAATGAAGAAGACAAGACTTAGGGTGAACGTTTAGAGGATATGGTTGAATGGCGTGCTCTTATATCCTATCCACGCACGTGTCTGCGGACAAATACTGTTCGTACATTTAGGGGTTAAAGTCAACTAGCATGGTTATTTGTCTCTCAACAATAGAAAGCCAGATCAAAAAGTTGAATGCTACGTGTCTAAGCAGAAATCGTATTCGCTGTGTACTGTATACATTGTGAACACGTCACTTCCTCCTATTTCCACCGCTCAAGGAAGTCAAGTTTGGAGGGTATTTTTGGATCCACGTGATTTATCATTCTTAATAATAAATCTAGGATGTTAAAAGTCACACTAGGCATGGTATTGTCTCTCTCATCCGACTCTCATCTCAAACTTCCCGGTCGCACCTAAGTTTGGCTTTGTTTTTCGTCACACTGTTGTCAGACCTGCTGCTCTCAGAGAAAAAGTCTTTGGATCCGCCTGCTGCTGTCAGAGAAAAGTCTTTGGAGCCGCTTTATAGATAAAACCAAGATAGCATTACAACCATGGAAAATGCTCCATTGGAGATGGATTTTGCTTCTGCGGCATAATGTCGATTCCAGTTGAACTTGAAACAAAAGTCACTTGGCGCCAAGAACCCAAAACTCCTCGTAGCAGCAAGAAACTACAGTGCAAAGACGTGATCTGATACTGTAGAAATGATTTATCAAATGTCCAGAGTAGGATTAATCAACTGTCAATAGTGGGATGCTTCCAAAGGGAGAAAACTGGGAGAGAGAAAAATCCATTCCATCATTTCCGTTGAGAAGCCATAGAAGTTACTTTAAAAGTGTGATCTAAACGCTCTTATATTTCTTCAGGAAAGAGTATCCAGTAGTATTAAGGGCCCGTTCGTGTTCGGAAGTTCGCTTGCTTCCCAAAGTGGCCAGCTTTTTGTGGAGCCAGCGCAAGCCAGCTTCTCGGGGAGCCGGCGCTGCGTTCGGCAGCAGCGGCTGCTCCCATTTGCATGGGCTGGCAGCCCAGGAATCAAGAATAAAGCCCGTGCGGGTGGTTTCTGCTGTCGCTCTATAGCTCGGGTGGGTTTCTGTAGATCGAATCGGTACGCAACCTCACTTCGGGATGGCATGCCCTGTAAATTCGCCTCAACTTCTCCTTCCGCTTTTCTAGGAGCTGGGCTTCCGGTGCTCCACGAAAATACACTGGCCGGGGACGTGTCTCCGCGAAGCTGGCTTCCAGGAGATGGAGCGTTCGGGGTGGATTCTTCACGGAGCCAATGAAGCTGGCTCACGGAGAAGATCCGAATGTTCAGTACAGAATTTCAGTCTGAAATGGTAGTCATGGTCCAGAATAACTAAACATGTTAATCAACGGAGAGTGTATACAAGAAAATTAGCAAAAGCTAGGTATTTATATTTCTGCATAACATATTTCTTTCAAGCAATTGGCCCGAGTGTTTCCTTTTCATTAAGAAGAAATAGAATA
Organism: Triticum urartu; assembly: GCF_003073215.2. NCBI lineage: Eukaryota > Viridiplantae > Streptophyta > Magnoliopsida > Poales > Poaceae > Triticum > Triticum urartu. The sequence continues at coordinate 705,925,208 of NC_053023.1, forward strand.
TTTACAAAGTGGACATGTTCTAAAACACGGACACGAAGGAACTCTTAATAATCTTCTTATTCTAGCTACTCATGGTTGCGATTTTTTTTATAAAGAGCATATTTTATTAATTCAATCAAAAGTATACAATGTATAATACGTACACATATGATTTCTGCATAACTAAGATGTGCACGGTTAAATTCAAATGTGCACACACCCAAAAACACGCCCCGCAAGCAAAGTCGTGGCAGACCAAGACTAAGCCAAATGTATAGAGGGTGGGAGACCTATCCAAAGACGAGGCCACGACCCATGTGAGATACAAGACATGTGTTGTCTAGTACAGCCGCATATGCACCGCCACAAACAACGATTGATGTTCATGTCTTCACAGAAAAAGACCATAAACGGAGCCGTGCGATAACATACATTGAAGAGGAATTTTTACCATTGAAAGCAAAATCATCTCTACATATCCATAGCAACCAAATCAAGGCTAACGTTCTCACCTAATAAACACGCAAAAATTGCGTGGAACCTCATCCAGCCACCAACCAAACATGTTGGCAACACTTTGTGGTGGGTGTCCACTCTTGGCCGAAAGTCCATCATGTCTTCGCAGAGAAGACCATAAACGGACTTGTGCGTACATTGGTAGATAACATGCATTGAAGAGGATTTTTTACCATTGAAAACAAAATCATCTCTACATATCCGTAGCAACCAAATCAAGACTAATGTCCTCACCTAATAAACATGCAAAACTTCCGTAGAACCCCATCCAGCCGCCAGCCAAACATGTTAGCAACACTTCGTGGTGGGCGTCAACTCTTGGCCGAAAGGCCATCTCCCCCTGCATGATATCGGATATCCTCAACTGTCAGGTGTGCCACCTCGATTACGTTAATTTTGTGTCATTGAATATTCGAGGCTTCCTCGCTTTTACAAGCATTCCACATGATGTAGATACTGAACCCACTAAACCTTCATTTGTGGTTATCGTTGATACGCAAAATTTCAGGCCTCCCTTTGGTTTGGAGGAATCTTGTAGAGTTCTAGAGGATAGGACTTTGTCGGAAAAATTCCTATGGAGCCCTTTGGTTTGTAGGAATAGGATTCCTATTCCTATATAGGATAGGAATCAATCCTTCACATTTCAAAGGGAAAAAGAACATTTGCCTAGACTCATAAAAAATCCTATCCTATGAATCAAGTGACATATCTTTCCCTATAGGAAGTGAGATGCATGCCACCTCAATTCCTATGATTTTCCTATTCCTATGATATTCTGACCCTATGAACCAAAGGAGGCCTCATCCCACCACTCATCAATTGTAGGGTAGGTGAATGTTGTGTTGGGGTACGCAGTATTTCAAAAACTTTCCTACGATCACGCAAGATCTATTTAGGAGATGGCATAGCAAACGAGAGGGAAGAGTGTATCTACGTACCTCGTAGACCGAAAGCGGAAGCATAAGAAACGTGGTTGATATAGTCCGAACATCTTTGTGATCCAACCGATAAAAGTATCGAACGCACGGCACTCCGCGATCTGCACATTTCAGCTCGGCGACGTCCCTCCGTACTTCTTGATCCAGCTGAGGCCGAGGGAGAGTTTCGTCAGCACGACGGCGTGATGACGGTGATGATTAAGTTACCGATGCAGGCTTCGCCTAAGCACTAACAACGATATGACCGAAGGTGGAAATCTGTGGAGGGGGCACCACACACGTCTAAGAAAATTGTCAACTTGTGTTGTCTATGGGATGCCCCCTCCCCCGTATATAAGGAGGGGAGGAGGGGAGCCGACCCTCTCTATGGCGCGCCCAAGGGGGAGTCCTACTCCAGTAGGAAGTAAGGTCCCCCTTTCCCTAGTTGGAGTAGGAGAAGAAGGAAGAGGGAGAGAGAGGGAGAAGGAAAGGGGGGGCGGCCCCCTTCCCAATTCGGATTGGGCTTGGGGGGTGCCCCCACCTTGGCCGCCTCCTCCTCTCTCCCACTAAGGCCCATTGACTCCCCGGGGGGTTCCGGTAACCCCCGGTAACTCCGATAAATGCCGACTCATCCGGAACCATTCCGGTCAAACATAGCCTTCAATATATGTCGATCTTTATGTCTCGACCATTTTCGAGACTCCTCATCATGTCTGTGATCACATCCAGGGACCCCGAACTACCTACGGTACATCAAAACACATAACTCATAATACCGATCGTCATCAAACGTTAAGCGTGCGGACCCTACGGGTTCGAGAACTATGTAGACATGACCGAGACTCATTCTCCGGTCAATAACCAATAGCGGAACCTGGATGCTCATATTGGTTCCTACATATTCTACGAAGATCTTTATCGGTCAAACCACATAACAACATACATTGTTCCCTTTGTCATCAGTATGTTACTTGCCCGAGATTCGATCGTCGGTATCATCATACCTAGTTCAATCTCGTTACCGGCAAGTCTCTTTACTCGTTCCATAATGCAACATCCCGCAACTAACTCATTAGTCACATTGCTTGCAAGGCTTATAGTGATGTGCATTATCGAGAGGGCCCAGAGATACCTCTCGACAATCGGAGTGACAAATCCTAATCTCGATCTATGCCAACTCAACAAACACCATCGGAGACACCTGTAGAGCATCTTTATAATCACCCAGTTACGTTGTGATGTTTGATAGCACACTAAGTGTTCCTCCGGTAGGAGTTGCATAATCTCATAGTCATAGGAACATGTATAAGTTATGAAGAAAGCAATAGCAATAAACTAAACGATCATAGTGCTAAGCTAACGGATGGGTCAAGTCAATCACATCATTCTCTAATGATGTGATCCCGTTCGTTCAAATGACAACTCATGTCTATGGCTAGGAAACTTAACCATCTTTGATTAACGAGCTAGTCAAGTAGAGGCATACTAGTGACAATCTGTTTGTCTATGTATTCACACATGTACTAAGTTTCTGGTTAATACAATTCTAGCATGAATAATAAACATTTATCATTATATAAGGAAATATAAATAAAAACTTTATTATTGCCTCTAGGGCATATTTTCTTTAGTCTCCCACTTGCACTAGAGTCAATAATCTAGATTACACAGTAATGATTCTAACACCCATGGAGTCTTGGTGCTGATCATGTTTTGCTCGTGAGAGAGGCTTAGTCAACGGGTCTGCAACATTCAGATCTGTATGTATCTTGCAAATTTCTATGTCTCCCTCCTTGACTTGATCGCAGATGGAATTGAAGCGTCTCTTGATGTGCTTGGTTCTCTTGTGAAATCTGGATTCCTTTGCCAAGGCAATTGCACCAGTATTGTCACAAAAGATTTTCATTGGACCCGATGCACTAGGTATGACACCTAGACCGGATAGATGAACTCCTTCATCCAGACTCCTTCATTTGTTGCATCTGAAGCAGCTATGTACTCCGCTTCACACGTAGATCCCGCCACAATGCTCTGCTTGGAACTGCACCAACTGACAGCTCCACCATTTAATAAAAATATGTATCCGGTTTGTGACTTAGAGTCATCCGGATCAGTGTCAAAGCTTGCATCAACGTAACCGTTTACGATGAGCTCTTTGTTACCTCCATAAACGAGAAACATATCCCTAGTCCTTTTCAGGCATTTCAGGATATTCTTGAACGCTGTCCAGTGATCCACTCCTGGATTACTTTGGTACCTCCCTGCTAAATTAATAGCAAGGCACACATCAGGTATGGTACACAACATTGCATACATGATATAACCTATGGCTGAAGCATAGGGAATGACTTTCATTTTCTCTCTATCTTCTGCAGTGGTCGGGCATTGAGTCTGACTCAACTTCACACCTTGTAACATAGGCAAGAACCCTCTCTTTGCTTGATCCATTTGGAACTTCTTCAAAACTTTATCAAGATCTTTTCTTTGTGAAAGTCCAATTAAGCGTCTCGATCTATCTCTATAGATCTTGATGCCCAATATATAAGCAGCTTCACCAAGGTCTTTCATTGAAAAATTCTTATTCAAGTATCCCTTTATGCTATTCAGAAATTCAATATCATTTCCAATCAACAATATGTCATCAACATATAATATCAAAAATGCTAAAGAGCTCCCACTCACTTTCTTGTAAATACAGGCTTCTCCAAAAGTCTGTATAAAACCATATGCTTTGATCGATTTGTTTGGCCATTAGGTTTGAATTGCCTTCTCTTTCTGTCTTCCATTTGAATTCCGTGATTTATCCTGCTATTTGGAGAGTAGTTGATATGGTCTTTCTTGGGTTTGGCTTTCAAAGTGCAGTTCGAAAAGAGTGAGTTGCTGTCAATGGCTGGAATGGAATATATAAATAAGATGGAAAATATGGCTTTCTTTCCATCTACCTATTTGAAGTAGTAAGCTTATCTTTTAGGTGGGAGCTTGCACCAGTCCATAAATGGATCGCTGGAGCTTGCACACTTTGTTAGCACCTTTTGGATCGACAAAACCTTTTGGTTGCATCATATACAACTCTTCTTTAAGATATCCATTGAGGAATGCAATTTTGACATCCATTTGCCAAATTTCATAATCATGAAATGCGACAATTGCTAACATGATTCGGACGGACTTAAGCATCGCTGCGGGTGAGAGAGTCTCATCGTAGTCAACTCCTTTAACTTGTCGAAAACCTTTCGCAACAAGTCGAGCTTTTTAGCCAGTAATATTTGTTGGGGATCCTTGCAGAAATTAAAATTTTCTACGCATCACCAAGATCAATCTATGGAGAGACTAGCAACGAGAGAGAGGGGAGTGCATCTTCATACCTTTGAAGATCGTGATGCGGAAGTGTTACAAGAACGCGGATGAAGGAGTCGTACTCGCAGCGATTCAGATCACGGTTGATTCCGATCTAAGTGCCGAACAACGGCGCCTCCGCGTTCAACACACGCACAACCCGGGGACGTCTCCTCCTTCTTGATCCAGCAAGAGGAAAGGAGAAGTTGGGGAAGAGCTCCGGCAGCACGTCGGCGTGGTGCTGGAGCTTGCAGTTCTCCGGCAGGGCTTCGCCAGGCTCAATGGGGGAGGAGGGGGTGTTGGAGAGGGGGAGGGCTGCACCTTGGATGTGGTCCTGCTGCCCTCCCTCCACCCCTCTATTTATACGACGAAGGGGGAAGGGGGCCGTCCCCTCTAGATGAGATCTAAAGGGGGCGGCGGCCAAGGGGAGGGGGCTTGCCCCCAAAGCCAAGGGGGCGCCCCCTTTAGGGTTCCCCCCCAACCCTAGGCGCATGGGACCGAGGGGGGATGGCGCCCAGCCCACTTAGGGGCTGGTTCCCTTCCACATACATCCCATAGGGCCCTCCGGGGCAGGTGGACCCTCCCGGTGGACCCCCGGAACCCCTTCGGTGGTCCGGGTACAATACCGATAAACCCCCAAACACTTCCGGTGACCGTATGATGACTTCCCATATATAAATCTTCACCTCCAGACCATTCCGGAACTCCCCGTGGCGTCCGGGATCTCATCCGGGACTCCGAACAACATTCGGTAACTGCATACTATTTCCCATAACAACTCTAGCATCACCGAACCTTAAGTGTGTAGACCCTATGGGTTTGGGAATCATGCAGACATGACCGAGACATCTCTCCGGCCAATAACCAACAGCAGGATCTGGATACCCATGTTGGTTCCCACATGTTCCACCGTGATCTCATCGGATGAACCACGATGTCGGGGATTCAATCAATCCCGTATACAATTCCCTTTGTCTACCGGTATGATACTTGCCCGAGATTCGATCGTCGGTATCCCTATACCTTGTTCAATCTCGTTACCGGCAAGTCTCTTTACTCGTTCCATAACACATCATCCCGTGATCAACTCCTTGATCACATTGAGCTCATTATGATGATGTCTTATCGAGTGGGCCCAGAGATACCTCTCCGTCACACGGAGTGACAAATCCCAGTCTCGATTCGTGCCAACTCAACAGACACTTTCGGAGATACCCGTAGTGTGCCTTTATAGCCACCCAGTTACTTTGTGACGTTTGGCACACCCAAAGTATTCCTACGGCATCCGGGAGTTGCACAATCATGGTCTAAGGAATTGATACTTGACATTAGAAAAGCTTTAGCAGACGAACTACACGATCTTGTGCTATGCTTAGGATTGGGTCTTGTCCATCACATCATTCTCCTAATGATGTGATCCCGTTATCAACGACATCCAATGTCCATGGTCAGGATAATGTAACCATCTATTGATCAACGAGCTAGTCAACTAGAGGCTCAGTAGGGACATGTTGTGGTCTATGTATTCACACATGTATTACGATTTCCAGATAACACAATTACAGCATGAACAATAGACAATTATCATGAACAAGGAAATATAATAATAACCATTTTATTATTGCCTCTAGGGCATATTTCCAACAGTCTCCCACTTGCACTAGAGTCAATAATCTAGTTACATTGTGATGAATCAAACACCCATAGAGTTCTGGTGTTGATCATGTTTTGCTCGCGGAAGAGGATTAGATCTCTCTCTCTGCGACATTCAGGTCTGTATGCACTTTACAAATATCTATGTCTCCATCTTGAACATTTTCACGAATGGAGTTGCAGCGATGCTTGATATGCTTGGTCTTCTTGTGAAACCTGGGCTCCTTGGCCAGGGCAATAGCTCCAGTGTTGTCACAGAGGAGATCCATCGAGCCCGACGCATTTTGAATAACTCCTAGGTCGGTAATGAACTCCTTCATCCAGATTACTTCATGTGATGCCTCCGAGGCTGCCATGTACTCCGCTTCACATGTAGATCCCGCCACGACGCTTTGCTTGCAACTGCACCAGCTGACTGCCCCACCATTCAAAATATACACGTATCCGGTTTGTGACATGGATTCATCCAGATCTGTGTCGAAGCTAGCATCGACGTAACCCTTTACGACGAGCTCTTCATCACCTCCATAAACGAGAAACATATCCTTAGTCCTTTTCAGGTACTTCGGGATATTCTTGACCGTTGTCCAGTGTTCCATGCTGGGATTACTTTGGTACCTTCCTACCAAACTTACGGCAAGGTTTACATCAGGTCTGGTACACAACATGGCATACATAATAGACCCTATGGCCGAGGCATAGGGGATGACACTCATCTTTTCTCTATCTTCTGTCATGATCGGGCATTGAGCCGTGCTCAATCTCACACCTTGCAATACAGGCAAGAACCCCTTCTTGGACTGATCCATATTGAACTTCTTCAATATCTTGTCAAGGTATGTGCTTTGTGAAAGACCAATGAGGTGTGTCGATCTATCTTTATAGATCTTGATGCCTAATATATAAGCAGCTTCTCCAAGGTCCTTCATTGAAAAACACTTATTCAAGTAGGCCTTTATGCTTTCCAAGAGTTCTATATCATTTCCCATCAATAGTATGTCATCCACATACAATATGAGAAATGCTACAGAGCTCCCACTCACTTTCTTGTAAACATAGGCTTCTCCATAAATCTGCGTAAACCCAAACGCTTTGATCATCTCATCAAAGCGAATGTTCCAACTCCGAGATGCTTGCACCAGCCCATAGATCGAGCGTTGGAGCTTGCACACCTTGTCAGCATTCTTAGGATCGACAAAACCTTCCGGCTGCATCATATACAATTCTTCCTTAAGGAAACCATTAAGGAATGCCGTTTTGACGTCCATTTGCCATATCTCATAATCATAGAATGCGGCAATTGCTAACATGATTCGGGGACTTCAGCTTCGCTACGGGTGAGGTCTCATCGTAGTCAACCCCTTGAACTTGTCGATAACCCTTAGCGACAAGCGAGCCTTATAGATGGTCACATTACCATCCGCGTCCGTCTTCTTCTTAAAGATCCATTTATTTTCTATGGCTTGCGATCATCGCAAGTCTGTCAAGTCCTATACTTTGTTTTCATACATGGATTCTATTTCGATTTCAATGGCTTCAAAGCTTTGTTGGAATCTGGCCCCCATCGCTTTCTTCATAGTTCGAAGGTTCACCGTTGTCTAACAATTATTTCTAGGAACAGTTACCATAACCATTCTGGGTGTGGAACGTGTCCCTTGTGACCTACGAAGTTCAGAGTAACTTGATCCGAAGTTCCTTGATCCATCATCATTAACTCCTCTCTAGTCGGTGCAGGCACCACAGAAACATTTTCTTGAGCTGCGCTACTTTCCAGTTCAAGAGGCAGTACTTCATCAAAGTTCTACTTTTTCCTCCACTTACTTCTTTCGAGAGAAACTCTTTCTCCAAAAAGGATCTATTTTTGGCAACAAAGATCTTGCCTTCGGATCTGAGGTAGAAGGTACACCCAATAGTTTCCTTAGGGTATCCTATGAAGACGCATTTTTCCGACTTGGGTTCGAGCTTTTCAGGTTGAAGTTTCTTGACATAAGCATCGCATCCCCAAACTTTCAGAAACGACGGCTTAGGTTTCTTCCCAAACCATAATTCATACGGTGTCGTCTCAACGGATTTCGACGGAGCCCTATTTAAAGTGAATGCGGTAGTCTCTAAAGCATATCCCCAAAATGATAGCGGTAGGTCGGTAAGAGACATCATAGATCGCACCATGTCCAACAGAGTGCGGTTACGATGTTCGGACACACCATCACACTGAGGTGTTCTAGGTGGCGTGAGTTGTGAAAGAATTCTACATTTCCTTAAGTGTGTGCCAAATCCGTGACTCAAATATTCCCCTCCACGATCTGATCGTAAGAACTTTATTTTCCTGTCACGTTGATTCTCAACCTCACTCTGAAATTCCTTGAACTTTTCAAAGGTCTCAGACTTGTGTTTCATTAAGTAGACATACCCATATCTACTTAAGTCATCAGTGAGGGTGAGAACATAATGATAACCACCGCGAGCCTCAACGCTCATTGGACCGCACACATCAGTATGTATGATTTCCAATAATTTGGTTGCTCGCTCCATTGTTCTGGAGAACGGAGTATTGGTCATTTTGCCCATGAGGCATGGTTCGCATGTGTCAAATGATTCATAATCTAGAGACTCCAAAAGTCCATCTGCATGGAGTTTTTTCATGCGTTTGACACCAATGTGACCAAGGCGGCAGTTCCACAAGTATGTGGGACTATCATTATCAACCTTACATCTTTTGGCATTCACACTGTGAATATGTGTAACATCACGTTTGAGATTAAATAAGAATAAACCATTGACCAGCGGGGCATGACCATAAAACATGTCTCTCATATAGATAGAACAACCATTATTCTCAGATTTAAATGAGTAGCCATCTCGCATTAAGCGAGATCCAGATACAATGTTCATGCTCAAAGCTGGCACTAAATAACAATTATTGAGGTTTAAAACTAATCCCGTAGGTAAATGTAGAGGTAGCGTGCCGACGGCGATCACATCAACCTTGGAACCATTCCCGACGCGCACCGTCACCTCGTCCTTTGCCAGTCTCTGCTTATTCCGCAGCTCCTATTTTGAGTTACAAATATGAGCAACCGCACCGGTATCAAATACCCAGGAGCTACTATGAGTGTTGGTAAGGTACACATCAATAACATGTATATTATATATACCTTTGGTATTGCCGGCCTTCTTATCCGCTAAGTACTTGGGGCAGTTCCGCTTCCAGTGATTGTTTCCCTTGCAATAAAAGCACTCAGTCTCAGGCTTGGGTCCATGCTTTGGATTCTTCCCAGCAACTGGCTTACCGGGCGTGGCAACTCCCTTCTGTCCTTCTTGAAGTTCTTCTTACCCTTGCCTTTCTTGAAACTAGTGGTTTTATTGACCATCAACACTTGATGTTCCTTTTTGATCTCCACCTCCGCTGATTTTAGCATTGAATATACCTCAGGAATGGTTTCTCCATCCCCTGCATATTGAAATTCATCACAAAGCTCTTGTAGCTAGGTGGGAGCGACTGAAGGATTCTGTCAACGACCACGTCATCCGGGAGATTAACTCCCAGCTGAGACAAGCGGTTGTGCAACCCAGACATTTTGAGTATGTGCTCGCTGACAGAACTATTCTCCTCCATCTTACAAATGTAGAACTTGTTGGAGACTTCATATCTCTCGACCCAGGCATGAGCTTGGAAAACCATTTTCAGCTCTTGGAACATCTCATATGCTCTGTGCTGCTCAAAACGCTTTTGGAGCCCCGGTTCTAAGCTGTAAAGCATGCCGCACTGAACCAGGGAGTAATCATCACTACGCGACTGCCAGGTGTTCATAACGTCTTGAGTTGCTAGGAAAACAGGTGCTTCACCTAGCGGTGTTTCAAAGACATATGCTTTCTTGGCAGCTATGAGGATAATCCTCAAGTTACGGACCCATCCCGTGTAGTTGCTACCATCGTCTTTCAGCTAGGTTTTCTCTAGGAACTGCGTTGAAGTTGAGGGCACATTAGCGTGGGCCATTTGATCTACAAGACATATTGCAAAGATTTTTAGACTATGTTCATGATAATTAAGTTCATCTAATCAAATTATTTAATGAACTCCTGATATGTCCATTTTGCATCATGCTTTTATATCAATATTTATTGCATTATAGGCTGTTATTACACATTATGTCACAATACTTATGCCTATTCTCTCTTATTTTACAAGGTTTACATAAAGAGGGAGAATGCCTGCAGCTGGGATTCTGGCTGGAAAAGGAGCAAATATTACAGACCTATTCTGCACAGCTCCAAAAGTCCTGAAACTTCACGGATGATGTTTTCCAAATATATAAAAAACATTGAGCGCAAGAACTTCACCAGGGGCCACCCCCTACCCACGAGGGTGGGGGCGCGCCCCCCTACCTCGTGGGCCCCCTAGTGGCCTCCGGTGACCATCTTCTGCTATATGGACTCTTTCGATGGGAAAAAATTCATAAGCCATCTTCTCGGACGAAACTCCGCCACCACGAGACGGAACCTTGGCGGAGCCAATCTAGGGTTCTGGCGGGGTTGTTCTGCCAGGGAAACTTCCCTCCCGGAGGGGGAAATCATCGACATCATGATCACCAACGCTCCTCTCATCGGGGAGGGCAATCTCCATCAACATCTTCATCAGCACCATCTCATCTCAAAACCCTAGTTCATCTCTTATACCCAATTCTTCTCTCCAAGTCCGGGATTGGTGCTAGTAGGTTGCTAGTAGTGTTAATTACTCCTTATAGTTGATGCTAGTTGGTTTAATTGGTGGAAGATCATATGTTCAGATCCTATATGCACATTAATACCCCTCTGATTATGAACATGTTTATTCTTTGTGAGTAGTTACTTTTGTTCCTGAGGACATGGGAGAAGTCTTGCTATTAGTAGTCATGTGAATTTGGTATTCGTTCGATATTTTGATGAGATGTATGTTGTCTCTCCTCTAGTGGTTGTTATGTGAACGTCGACTACATGGACCACTCACCATTGTTTGGGCCTAGAGAAGGCATTGGGAAGTATAAGTAGATGATGGTTGCTAGAGTGACAGAGCTTAAACCCTAGTTTATGCGGTTGCTTTGTAGGGGCTAATTTGGGATCCATATGTTTTCATGCTATGGTTAGGTTTACCTTAATACTTTTGTTGTATTTGCGGATGCTTGCATAGAAGTTAATCAATAAGTGGGATGCTTGTCAGTAAGGGCAGCACCAAGCACCGGTCCACCCACATACCAAATTATCAAAGTACGAACGCGATCATATGAACGTGATGAAACTAGCTTGGACGATTATTCCATGGTCTTGGGAGCGGCTTTACATCATATAAGAGTTTGTCCAGGCTTGTCCTTTTCTACAAAAGGATTGGGCCACCTTGCTGCACTTTATTTACTTTTGTTACTTGTTGCTCGTTACAAATTATCCTATCACAAAACTATCTGTTACCACTTATTTCAGTACTTGCAGAGAATACCTTGCTGGAAACCGCTTATCATTTCCTTCTGCTCCTCGTTGGGTTCGACACTCTTACTTATCGAAAGGACTACGATAGATCCCCTATACTTGTGGGTCATCAAGACTCTTTTCTGGCGCCGTTGCCGGGGAGTGAAGCGCCTTTGGTAGGTGGAATTTGGTAAGGAAAAATTTATATAGTGTGCTGAAATTTACTGTCACTTGTTACTATGGAAAGTAATCCTCTGAGGGGCTTGTTCGGGTATCTTCACCCCGACCAGTAGAGCAAAGAGTTTGCTCCTCAACCTACTGAACCTACTGAAAATGAAAATGCTTGCTTTGAAATTCCTTTGGGTATGGTAGAAAAACTGCTAGCTAATCCTTTTTTAGGAGATGGAACAAAACATCCTGATGAGCATCTAATATATGTGGATGAGGTTTGTGGATTATTTAAGCTTGCAGGTGTACCCGGAGATGTTGTTAAGAAGAAGGTCTTCCCTTTATCTTTGAGGGGAGATGCATCGACATGGTATAGGCTATGTGATGATATGGAGTCTTGGAACTACAAACGATTGAAATTGGAATTTCATCAAAGTTTTATCCTATGCATCTTGTTCATCGTGATCGCAATTATATATATAATTTTTGGCCTCACGAAGGAGAAGCATCGCTTAAGCTTGGGGGAGGCTTAAATCAATGTTATATTCATGCCCCAATCCTGAGCTCTCAAGAGAAATGATTATTCAAAAAATATGCTCGGCTTTCTGGTAACAATCACACCATGCTTGATACTTCTTGTGCTGGCTCTTTTATGATGAAGACTATTGAATTCAAATGGGATTATTGAGTGCTGTCGTCTAAACGCAACTCCGAAGATTGGGACCTCGACAATGGTAAGGAGTCAGTATGACACCTAGTTTTGATTGTGTTAAATCTTTTATGGATACCGATATTTTTCGTAAATTTAGCACTAAATATGGACTTGACTCTGAGATAGTAGCTTCTTTTGTGAATCTTTTGCTGCCTATGTTGATCCTCCCCAAGGAGAAGTGGTTTAAATATCATCCTCCATAGAAGTAAAAGTAGCTGCACCTATTAAAGTTGAAGAAAAGAGTATTACTTATAATGATCCTATTGTTCCTGCTTCTTATGTTGAGAAACCGCGTTTCCCTGTTAGGATAAAGGATCATGCTAAAGCTTCAACTGTGGTTTGTAAAAGCAATATTAAAACATATACACCTCCTGAACAAGTTAAAGTTGAACCTAATATTTCTATTGTTAAAGATCTCTTGTCTGATAATATAGATGGGCATGTTATTTATTTCTGTAATGAAACTACTAGAATTGCTAAACCCCGTGATACAGATAAACCTAGACCTGTGGTAGCATGCCTATTATTTCTGTTAAAATAGGAGATCATTGCTATCATGGCTTATGTGATATGGGTGCTAGTGCTAGTGCAATACCTATTGACTTATACAAAGAAATTATGCATGACATTGACCCGCTGAGTTAGAAGAAATTGATGTCACAATTAAACTTGCTAATAGAGATACTATTTCACCAATGGGAATTGTTAGAGATGTTGAAGTCTTGTGTGGGAAAACTAAATATCCTGTGATTTTCTTGTTCTTGGTTCCCCACAAGATAGTTTTTGTCCCATTATATTTGGTAGACCCTTCTTAAATACTGTTAATGCTACCATAGATTGCAAAAGGGATGTTGTTACCTGTCGGTTTAGATGATATGACTCATGAATTTAATTTTTCTAAATTTAGTAGACAACACCGTGAATAAGAATTACCTAGTAAGGATGAAATTATTGTTCTTGCTTCTATTGCCGTACCTCCTAGTGATCCTTTAGAACAATATTTGCTAGACCGTGAAAATGATATGTTTATGAATGAAAGAAGGGGATTAGATGAAGTATTCTTTAAACAGGAACCTATTATGAAAAACAATTTACCTATTGAAATCCTAGGGGATCCTCCTCCACCCAAGGGTGATCCCGTGTTTGAGCTTAAACCGTTACCTGATACTCTTAAATATGCTTATCTCGATGAGAAAAAGATATACCCTGTTATTATTAGTGCTAACCTTTCAGAACATGAAGAAGAGATTATTAAAAATTCTGAAGAAACACCGCGCTGCTATTGGGTATACTCTTGATGATCCTAAGGGCATTAGTCCCACTCTATGTCAACATAAAATTAATTTGGAAGAAGATGCTAAACCAGTTCGTGATCATCAACGCCGTCTGAATCCTAAAATGGAAGAAGTGGTAAGAAAGGAGATACTAAAGCTCCTTAAGGCAGGTATAATTTATCCCGTTGCTAATAGTAAGTGGGTAAGTCATGTCCATTGTGTCCCTAAAAAGGGAGGTATATTACTGTTGTTCCTAATGATAAAGATGAATTGATCCCTCAAAGAATTATTACTGGTTATAGGATGGTAATTGATTTCCGCAAATTAAATAAGGCTACTAAAAAAGATCATTACCCCTTACCTTTTATCGATCAAATGCTAGAAATATTATCCAAACATACACATTTTTGTTTTCTAGATGGTTATTCTGGTTTCTCTCAAATACCTCTGTCAGCCAAAGATCAATCAAAGACTACTTTTACATGCCCTTTTGGTACTTTTTCTTATAGAAGTATGCCTTTTGGTTTATGTAATGCACCCGCTACCTTTCAAAGATGCATGATGGCTATATTCTCTGACTTTTGTGAAAAGATTTGTGAGGTTTCATGGACGGCTTTTTCGTCTATGGATCTTCTTTTGATGATTGCTTGAGCAACCTTGATCGAGTTTTGCAGAGATGTGAAGAAACTAATCTTGTCTTGAATTGGGAAAAGTGCCACTTTATGGTTAATGAAGGTATTGTCTTGGGGCATAAAGTTTCTGAAAGAGGTATTGAAGTTGATAAAGCCAAGGTTGATGCTATTGAAAAGATGCCATGTCCCAAGGACATCAAAGGTATAAGAAGTTTTCTTGGTCATGCCGGTTTCTATAGGAGGTTCATCAAGGACTTCTCAAAAATCTTCTCGGCCTCTAACTAATTTATTACAAAAAGATATACCATTTGTCTTTGATGATGATTGTGTAGAAGCATTTGAAATACTTAAGAAAGCATTGATCTCTGCACCTATTGTTCAGCCACCTGATTGGAATTTACCCTTTGAAATTATGTGTGATGCTAGTGATTATGCTGTAGGTGCTATTCTAGGACAAAGAGTTGATAAGAAATTAAATGTTATTCCATATGCTAGTAAAACCCTAGACAATGCTCAAAGAAATTATGCTACTACTGAAAAAGAATTCTTAGCAGTTGTATTTGCTTGTGATAAGTTCAGACCTCATATTGTTGATTCTAAAGTAACTATTCACACTGATCATGCTGCTATTAAATATCTTATGGAAAAGAAAGATGCTAAACCTAGACTTATTAGATGGGTTCTCTTGCTACAAGAATTTGATTACATATTGTTGATAGAAAAGGGAGCTGAGAACCCCGTTGCAGACAACTTGTCTAGGTTAGAAAATGTTCTTGATGACCCACTCCTATTGATGATAGCTTTCCTGATGAGCAATTAAATGTCATAAATACTTCCATACTGCTCCTTGGTATGCTGATTATGCTAATTACATTGTTGCTAACTTTATACCACCTAGTTTCACATACCAGCAAAATAAAAAGTTCTTCTATGATTTGAGGCACTACTTTTGGGATGACCCACATCTTTATAAAGAAGGAGTAGATGGTGTTATTAGACGTTGTGTACCTGAGCATGAACAGGAACAGATCCTACGCAAGTGTCACTCCGAAGCTTATGGAGGACACCATGCTGGAGATAGAACTGCACATAAGGTACTGCAATCTGGTTTTTATTGGCCTACTCTCTTCAAGGATGCCCGTAAGTTTGTCTTATCTTGTGATGAATGTCAAAGAATTGGTAATATTAGTAGACGTCAAGAAATGCCTATGAATTATTCACTTGTTATTGAACCATTTGATGTTTGGGGCTTTGACTATATGGGACATTTTCCTTCCTCTAATGGTTATACACATATTTTAGTTGCTGTTGATTACGTTACTAAGTGGGTAGAAGATATTCCAACTAGTAGTGTTGATCATAACACTTCTATTAAAATGCTTAAAGAAGTTATTTTTCCAAGATTTGGAGTCCCTAGATATTTAATGACTGATGGTGGTTCACATTTTATTCATGGTGCTTTCCGTAAAATGCTTGCTAAATATGATGTTAATCATAGAATTGCATCTCCTTATCACCCCCAGTCTAGTGGTCAAGTAGAATTAAGTAATAGAGAACTCAAATTAATTTTGCAAAAGACTATTAATAGGTCTAGAAAGAATTGGTCCAAGAAACTTGATGATGCATTATGGGCCTATAGAACTGCATATAAAAATCCTATGGGTATGTCTCTGTATAAAATGGTCTATGGAAAAGCATGTCACTTACCTCTCGAACTAGAACACAAGGCTTATTGGGCTATTAAAGAACTTAACTATGATTTTAAACTTGCCGGTGAAAAGAGGTTATTTGATATTAGCTCACTTGATGAATGGAGAACCCAAGCTTACGAAAATGCCAAGTTGTTTAAAGAAAAAGTTAAAAGATGGCATGATAAAAGGATACAAAAGCGTGAGTTTAATGTAGGTGATTATGTATTGCTATACAACT
This sequence comes from Triticum urartu, assembly GCF_003073215.2. Classification (NCBI taxonomy): domain Eukaryota; kingdom Viridiplantae; phylum Streptophyta; class Magnoliopsida; order Poales; family Poaceae; genus Triticum; species Triticum urartu. The sequence goes on from NC_053023.1 coordinate 705,941,763, forward strand.
CTCGTTTAAGATTTTTTGCAGGAAAACTTCTCTCTAAATAGGAGGCCCTTACGTTATTGAGGAGGTCTATCATTCTGGTGCCATAAAAATCAACAACTTCGAAGGCACAAATCTGAAGGTGGTGAACGGTCAAAGAATCAAACACTATATCTCAGGTAATCCCATAAATGTTGAAACCAATGTTATTGAAACCGTAACCCCGGAGGAATACATAAAGGACACTTTCCGGAATGTTTCAGACTCCGAAAAGGAATAGGTATGTGGTACGGTAAGTAAACCGACTCCAAAACAGTTTTTAAGGCAATATTTCTCTGTTTTGGAATATTTAGAAAAATAGAAAAATAAGCAGCAGCCCGGAAAGGACACGAGGGCCCCATGAGGGTGGAGGGCGCGCCCTACCCCCTTGGGCGCGCCCCCCTACCTCGTGGGCACCTCGTGTGCTCTCCGGACTCTGTTTTCTTACAGGACACGTATTTTGGTCGGTAAAAGTTCATTATATAACCTCCCGGGGGTTTTGACTCCCGTATCACGCAAAAATCTCCTGTCTTTGTTTCGAGCTGTTTTCTGTCAGGGTTCTCAAGGCCGGCACTATGTCGTCTCCCTCCTCCTCTAACCATGAGGGCAATGATGCTTGGCTAATGAAGATAGAGCTGAAGAGAGAAGAAACCATGGAGATCAACAAGGATGAAGGGATCAAGAAGGCCCTGGAGGACCAAGTTCCACCAATAGAGGACACCCTTCAACTGGATCACAATCTTCTTACCCCAACAGAAATCAAAGCTTTCAAGATGATTGAGTTGGCTCGTATACAAAATAAGTATTCACACGTGAAAATATTTTGTTGAAGGAGCATACCATCGCACTCAAGGGCATTATTCGCAAGCTGGAAGACCTCCTACGCTTGATGTGCGACTATCCATCATCAACAACTCCACCTTCTTCACCAACAAAGAAGAATTGAGTATCTGGTATGGGCACTCCACTTGGCAACTGCCAAGCTTGGGGGAGTGCCTCGGTATCGTATCACCATCACTTTTATCTTTACCGTTTTTCTTAGTTCGATCCTTTTGGTAATATCTTGATCTAGTAGAATAAAAGTTCTTAGTATGATCTAGTTGTGAGCTTTGCTTTATTATCCTTCTATGTAATCGAGTCCGTGAGCTATATAATAAAGATTAGTGTTGAGTCAAGGGCTTGATTATTTTTGCCATGATCCCAAGTGAATAAAAGAAAAGAGAAAGAAATAAAAAGAAACAAAGAGATCATGTGACTCTTATGGAGAGTAATGAGCTCACATAGAAAGAGTATGATGAACAAAAGTTATTGAGAGTTGACAAACATAGTTTTGGTCATCGTTGCAATTAATAGGAAGTAATAAATAAAGAGAGGTCTTCACATATAAATATGCTATCTTGGATATCTTTTATGATTGTGAGCACTCATTAAAATATCACATGCTAAAGAGTTGACATTGGACAAGGAAGACAACGTAATGGGTTATGTTTTCTTACATCTGAGATAAATTATATTGTCTTGGATCCTCCAACATGTTGAGCTTGCCTTTCCCCCTCATGCTAGCCAAATTCATTGCACCAAGTAGAGATACTACTTGTGCTTCCAAATACCCTTAAACCAGTTTTGCCATGAGAGTCCACCATACCTACCTACGGGTTGAGTAAGATCCATCAAGTAAGTTGTCATTGGTGCAAGCAATAAAAATTGCTCTCTAAATATGTATGATTGATTGGTGTGGTAGAAATAAGCTTTATACAATCGTGTGATATGGAAGTAATAAAAGCGACAGACTGCATAATAAAGGTCCATATCACAAGTGGCAATATAAAGTGACATTCTTTCGCATTAGGATTTTGTGCATCCAACCATAAAAGCGCTCGGCAACCTCTGCTTCCCTCTGCGAAGGGCCTATCTTTTACTTTTATCTCCTATACTGCAAAAGAGTCAAGGTGATCTTCACCCTTCCTTTTTACATTTTATCCTTTGGCAAGCACAATATGTTGGAAAGATCCTGGTATATATGGCTAATTGGATGTGGGTTTTCATGAACTATTACTGTTGGCATTACCCTTGAGGTAAAACGTTGGGAGGCAAAACTATAAGCCCCTATCTTTCTCTGTGTCCGATTAAAACTCCATACCCATAAGTATTGCGTGAGTGTCAGCAATTGTGAAAGACTATATGATAGTTGAGTATGTGGACTTGCTGAAAAGCTCTTATACATTGACTCTTTCCTATGTTATGATAAATTGCAATTGCTTCAATGACTGAGATTATAGTTTGTTAGTTTTCAATGAAGTTTACGATTCATACTTGATATTGTGATTGAATTATTACTCTAGCATAAGATATCATATGACAAGAATTATATAAGTTGCTGCTCTAAGAATGATCATGATGTCCTCATGTCCGTATTTTATTTTTATTGACACCTTCATCTCTAAACATGTGGACATATTTTTCGATTTCGGCTTTTCGCTTGAGGACAAGCGAGGTCTAAGCTTGGGGGAGTTGATACGTCCATTTTGCATCATGCTTTTATATCGATATTTATTGCATTATACGCTATTATTACACATTATGTCACAATACTTATGCCTATTCTCTCTTATTTTACAAGGTTTACATAAAGAGGGAGAATGCCGGCAGCTGGGATTCTGGCTGGAAAAGGAGCAAATATTAGAGACCTATTCTGCAGAGCTCCAAAAGTCCTGAAACTTCATGGCTGATGTTTTCCAAATATATAAAAAAACATTGAGCACAAGAACTTCACCAGGGGGGCCACACCCTGCCCACGAGGGTGGCGGCGTGCCCTACCCCCTAGGCGCACCCCCCCTACCTCGTGGGCCCCCAGGTGGTCCTCCGGTGACCATCTTCTGCTATATGGACTCTTTCGATGGGAAAAAAATCATAAGCCATCTTCTCGGACGAAACTCCGCCGCCACGAGGCGGAACCTTGGCGGAGCCAATCTAGGGTTCTAGCGGGGCTGTTCTGCCGGGGAAACTTCCCTCCCGGAGGGGGAAATCATCGACATCGTCATCACCAACGCTCCTCTCATTGGGAGAGGGCAATCTCCATCAACATCTTCATCAGCACCATCTCATCTCAAAACCCTAGTTCATCTCTTGTATCCAATTCTTGTCTCCAAGTCCGGGATTGGTGCTAGTAGGTTGCTAGTAGCGTTAATTACTCCTTGTAGTTGATGCTAGTTGATTTAATTGGTGGAATATCATATGTTCAGATCCTATATGCACATTAATACCCCTCTGATTATGAACATGTTTATGCTTTGTGAGTAGTTACTTTTGTTCCTGAGGACATGGGAGAAGTCTTGCTATTAGTAGTCATGTGAATTTGGTATTCGTTCGATATTTTGATGAGATGTATGTTGTCTCTCCTCTAGTAGTGTTATGTGAACGTTGACTACATGACACTTCACCATTATTTGGGCCTAGAGGAAGGCATTGGGAAGTAATAAGTAGATGATGGGTTGCTAGAGTGAGAGAAGCTTAAACCCTAGTTTATGCGTTTCTTCGTAAGGGGCTTTGGATCCATATGTTTCATGCTATGGTTAGGTTTACCTTAATACTTTTGTTGTATTTGTGGATGCTTGCAATAGAGGTTAATCATAAGTGGGATGCTTGTCCAAGTAAGGGCAGCACCCAAGCACCGGTCCACCCACATACCAAATTATCAAAGTACCGAACGTGAATCATATGAACGTGATGAAAACTAGCTTGACGATATTCCCATGTGTCCTCGGTAGCGCTTTACATCATATAAGAGTTTGTCCAGGCTTGTCCTTTGCTACAAAAGGATTGGGCCACCTTGCTGCACTTTATTTTACTTTTGTTACTTGTTGCTCATTACAAATTATCCTATCACAAAACTATCTGTTACCACTTATTTCAGTACTTTTAGAGAATACCTTGTTGGGAACCGCTTATCATTTCCTTCTGCTCCTCGTTGGGTTTGACACTCTTACTTATCGAAAGGACTATGATAGATCCGCTATACTTGTGGGTCATTAACTCCCACTCAGATAGACATCCCTCTAGTCATCTAAGCGATACATGATCCGAGTCAACTAGGCCGTGTCCGATCATCACGTGAGACGGACTAGTCATCATCGGTGAACATCTTCATGTTGATCGTATCTTCTATACGACTCATGTTCGACCTTTCGGTCTTCCGTGTTCCGAGGCCATGTATGTACATGCTAGGATCATCAAGTCAACCTAACTGTATTGTGTGTGTAAATCTGGTTTACACCCATTGTATGCGAACGTTAGAACCTATCACACCCGATCATCACGTGGTGCTTCGGAACAACGAATCTTAGCAATGGTGCACAGTTAGGGGGAAAACTTTCTTGAAATTATCGCCAGGGATCATCTTATTTAAGCTACCGTTGTTCTAAGCAAATAAGATGTAAAAACATGATAAACATCACATGCAATCAAATAGTGACATGATATGGCCAATATCATTTTGCTCCTTTTGATCTCCATCTTAGGGGCGCCATGATCATCATTGTCACCGGCATGACACCATGATCTCCATTATCATGATCTCCATCATCGTGTCTTCATGAAGTTGTCTCGCCAACTGTTACTTCTACTACTATGGCTAACGGTTAGCAATAAAGTAAAGTAATTACATGGCGTTTTCAGTGACACGCAGGTCACACAATAAATTAAGACAACTCCTATGGCTCCTGCCGGTTGTCATACTCATCGACATGCAAGTAGTGATTCCTATTACAATAACATGATCAATCTCATACATCACATATATCATTCATCACATCCTTTTGGCCATATCACATCACACGGCATATGCTGCAAGAACAAGTTAGACGTCCTCTAATTGTTGTTGCAAGTTTTTTACGTGGCTGCTATAGGTTTCTAGCAAGAACGTTTCTTACCTACGCCAAAACCACAACGTGATGTTCCAATTTCTATTTACCCTTCATAAGGACCCTTTTCATAAAATCTGATCCGACTAAAGTGGGAGAGACAGACACCCGCTAGCCACCTTATGCAACCAGTGCATGTCAGTCGGTGGAACCTGTCTCACGTAAGCGTACGTGTAAGGTCGGTCCAGGCTGCTTCATCCCACGATGCCGCCGAATCAAGATAAGACTAGTAACGACAAGTAAATTGACAAAATCGACGCCCACAACAACTTGTGTTCTACTCATGCATAGAAACTGCGCATAGACCTAGCTCATGATGCCACCGCTGGGGATCGTTGCAGAAATTAAAATTTTCTACGCATCACCAAGATCAATCTATGGAGAGACTAGCAACAAGAGAGAGGGGAGTGCATCTTCATACCCTTGAAGATCGTGATGCGGAAGCGTTACAAGAACGCGGATGAAGGAGTCGTACTCGCAGCGATTCAGATCGCGGTTGATTCCGTTCTAAGCACCGAACAACGGAGCCTCCGCGTTCAACACACGTACAGCTCGGGGACGTCTCCTCCTTCTTGATCCAGCAAGGGGAAAGGAGAAGTTGGGGAAGAGCTCCGGCAGCACGACGGCGTGGTGGTGGAGCTTGCAGTTCTCCGGCAGGGCTTCGCCAAGCTCAACGGAGGAGGAGGGGTGTTGGAGAGGGGGAGGGCTGCGCCTTGGATGTGGTCCTTCTGCCCTCCCTCCACCCCTCTATTTATAGGGCGAAGGGGGAAGGGGGCCGGCCCCTCTAGATGAGTTCTAGAGAGGGGGCAGCGGCCAAGGGGAGGGGGCTTCCCCCCCAAGCCAAGGGGGGCGCCCCCTTTAGGCCCCCCCCCAACCCTAGGCGCATGGGCCCTAGGGGGATGGTGCCCAGCCCACTTAGGGGCTGGTTCCCTTCCACATACAGCCCATAGGGCCCTCCGGGGCAGGTGGACCCTCCCGGTGGACCCCCGGAACCCCTTCGGTGGTCCCGGTACAATACCGATAAACCCCCGAACACTTCCGGTGACAGTATGATGACTTCCCATATATAAATCTTCACCTCCAGACCATTCCGGAACTCCTCGTGACATACGGGATCTCATCGGGGACTCCAAACAACATTCGGTAACTACATACTATTTCCCATAACAACTCTAGCGTCAACGAACCTTAAGTGTGTAGACCCTACGGGTTCGGGAATCATGCAGACATGACTGAGACATCTCTCTGGATAATAACCAACAGCAGGATCTGGATACCCATGTTGGTTCCCACATGTTCCACGATGATCTCATCGGATGAACCACGATGTTGGGGATTTAATCAATCCCGTATACAATTCCCTTTGTCTACCGGTATGATACTTGCCTGAGATTCGATCGTCGGTATCCCTATACCTTGTTCAATCTCGTTACCGGCAAGTCTCTTTACTCGTTCCATAACACATCATCCCGTGATCCACTCCTTTATCACATTGAGCTCATTATGTTGATGTCTTATCGAGTGGGCCCAGAGATACCTCTCCGTCACAAGGAGTGACAAATCCCAGTCTCAGTTCATGCCAAATCAATAGACACTTTCGGAGATACCCGTAGTGTGCCTTTATAGCCACCCAGTTACGTTGTGACATTTGGCACACCGAAAGTATTCCTACGGCATCCGGGAGTTGCACAATCTCATGGTCTAAGGAATTGATACTTGACATTAGAAAAGCTTTAGCAGACGAACTACACGATCTTGTGCTATGCTTAGGATTGGGTCTTGTCCATCACATCATTCTCCTAATGATGTTATCCCGTTATCAACGACATCCAATGTCCATGGTCAGGAAACTGTAACCATCTATTGATCAACGAGCTAGTCAACTAGAGGCTCACTAGGGACATGTTGTGGTCTATGTATTCACACATGTATTACGATTTCCGGATAACACAATTATAGCATGAACAATAGACAATTATCATGAACAAGGAAGTATAATAATAACCATTTTATTATTGCCTCTAGGGCATATTTCCAACAATTTTATTGTCAGCGTCAGTCTTCTTCTTGAAGATCCATTTATTCTCTATGGCTTCTCGATCATCAGGCAAGTCAACCAAAGTCCACACTTTGTTCTCATACATGGATCCCATCTCAGATTTCATGGCCTCAAACCATTTTGCGGAATCTGGGCTCATCGTCGCTTCCTCATAGTTTGTAGGTTCATCATGGTCAAGTAACATGACTTCTAGAACAGGATTACCATACCACTCTGGTGCGGATCTTACTCTGGTTGACCTACAAGGTTCGTTAGTAACTTGATCAGAAGTTTCATGATCATCATCATTAGCTTCCTCACTTACTGGTGTAGAAATCACTGGAACTGATTTCTGTGATGAGCTACTTTCCAATAAGGGAGCGGGTACAGTTACCTCATCAAGTTCTACTTTCCTCCCACTCACTTCTTTCGAGAGAAACTCCTACTCTAGAAAGGATCCATTCTTAGCAACGAATATCTTGCCTTCGGATCTGTGACAGAAGGTGTACCCAACAGTCTCTTTTGGGTATCCTATGAAGACACATTTCTCCGATTTGGGTTCGAGCTTATCAGGTTGAAGCTTTTTCACATACGCATCGCAGCCCCAAACTTTAAGAAACAACAAGTTGGGTTTCTTGCCAAACCACAGTTCATAAGGTATCGTCTCAACGGATTTCGATGGTGCCCTATTTAACGTGAATACAGCCGTGTCTAAAGCATAACCCCAAAATGATAGCGGTAAATCAGTAAGAGACATCATAGATCGCACCATATCTAATAAAGTGCGGTTACAACGTTCAGACACACCATTATGTTGTGGTGTTCCAGGTGGCGTGAGTTGCGAAACTATTCCGCATTGTTTCAAATTAAGATCAAACTCATAACTAAAATATTCTCCTCCGTGATCAGGTCATAGAAACTTTATTTTCTTGTTACGATGATTTTCCACTTCACTCTGAAATTCTTTGAACTTTTCAAATGTTTCAGACTTATGTTTCATCAAGTAGATATACCCATATCTGCTTAAATCATCTGTGAAGGTCAGAAAATAACGATACCCGCCGCGAGCATCAACACTCATTGGACCGCATACATCAGTATGTATTATTTCCAACAAGTCTGTTGCTCGCTCCATTGTTCCGGAGAACGGAGTCTAGTCATCTTGCCCATGAGGCATGGTTCGCAAGCATCAAGTGATTCCAAAAGACCATCAGCATGGAGTTTCTTCATGTGCTTTACACCAATATGACCTAAACGGTAGTGCCACAAATAAGTTGCACTATCATTATTAAACTTATATCTTTTGGCTTCAATACTATGAACATGTGTATCACTACTATCAAGATTTAGTAAAAATAGACCACTCATCAAGGGTGCATGACCATAAAAGATATTATTCATATAAATAGAACAACCATTATTCTTTGATTTAAATGAATAATCTTCTCGCATCAAACAAGATCCAGATATAATGTTCATGCTTAACGCTAGCACCAAATAACAATTATTCATGTCTAAAACTAATCCCGAAGGTAGATGTAGAGGTAGCGTGCCGACGGCGATCACATCGACTTTGGAACCATTTCCCACGCGCATCGTCAACTCGTCCTTAGCCAATGTTCGCTTAATCCGTAGCCCCTGTTTCGAGTTGCAAATATTAGCAACGGAACCAGTATCAAATACCCAGGCGCTACTGCGAGCATTAGTAAGGTACACATCAATAACTTGTATATCAAATATACCTTTCACTTTGCCATCCTTCTTCTCCGCCAAATACTTGGGGCAGTTCCGCTTCGAGTGACCAGTCCCTTTGCAGTAGAAGCACTCAGTCTCAGGCTTGGGTCCAGACTTGGGCTTCTTCACTTGAGCAGCAACTTGTTTGCCGTTCTTCTTGAAGTTCCCCTTCTTCCCTTCACCCTTTTTCTTGAAACTGGTGGTCTTGTTAACCATCAATACTTAATGCTCCTTCTTGATTTCTACCTCTGCAGCCTTTAGCATTGCGAAGAGCTCGGGAATTGTCTTATCCATCCCTTGCATATTATAGTTCATCACAAATCTCTTGTAGCTTGTGGCAGTGAATTGAAGTACTGTTAATGACACTATTCAACTAGAAGATTAAACTCCTAGCTGAGTCAATGAACAGGGTTCTTTCTGAATATATGCTCACTGACAGGAACTATTCTCCTCCATTTTGCAGCTATAGGAACTTATTGGAGACTCATGTCTCTCAATCCGGTTCTAAGCCATAAAGCATGGCACACTGAACTATCGAGTAGTCATCAACTTTGCTCTACCAAGTGTTCATAACATCTAGTGTTGCTCCTGTAGCGGGTTTGGCACCCAGTGGTGCTTCCTGGATGTAATTCTTTTGCGCAGTAATGAGGATAATCCTCAAGTTATGGACCCAATCCGTGTAATTTCTACCATCATCTTTCAACTTAGCTTTCTCTAGTAACGCAATTAAAGTCAACGGAACAACATGGGCCATTTATCTACAACAACATAGACATGCAAAATACTATCAGGTACTAAGTTCATGATAAATTAAAGTTCAATTAATCATATTACTTAAGAACTCCCACTTACATAGACATCCCTCTAATCATCTAAGTGATCACGTGATCCATATCAACTAAACCATGTCCGATCATCACGTGAGATGGAGTAGTTTTCAATGTGGAACATCACTATGTTAATCATATCTACTATATGATTAATGCTCGACCTTTCGGTCTCAGTGTTCCGAGGACATATATGCATATGCTAGGCTCATCCCGATCATCACGTGGTGTCTCAGCACAATGAGCTGTAGCAACAGTGCATACTCAGGGAGAACACTTATACATTGAAATTTAGTGAGAGATCATCTTATAATGCTACCGCCGTACTAAGCAAAATAAGATTCATAAAGGATAAACATGAGATGCAATCAATATAATTGATATGATATGGCCATCATCATCTTGTGCCTTTGATCTCCATCTTCAAAGCACCGTCATGATCACCACCGTCACCGGCTTGACACCTTGATCTCCATCGCAGCATCATTGTCGTCTCGCCAACTATTGCTTCTACGACTATCGTTGCCGCTTAGTGATAAAGTAAAGCAATTACATGGTGATTGCATTTCATACAATAAAGCGATAACCATATGTCTCCTGCCAGTTGTCGATAACCGTGTTACAAAACATGATCATCTCATACAATAATTTATATAATCACGTCTTGACCATATCACATCACAATATGCCCTGCAAAAACAAGTTAGACGTCCTCTACTTTGTTGTTGCAAGTTTTACGTGGCTGCTACGGGCTTAGCAAGAACCGTTCTTACCTACGCATCAAAAACCACAACGCGGTATAGTGATTGCTTTTTGATCTTCAGAAAGAACCCTGTTCATTGAATCTGATTCAACTAAAGTTGGAGAAACACACCCACTAGCCACCTGTGTGCGAAGCACGTCGTTAGTCACTATCTCGCGTAAGCGTACGCGTAATGTCGGTCTGAGCCATTTCATCCAACGATACCACCGAATCAAGAATCAACTAGTGACGGCAAGCAATATGTATATACCCGCGCCCACAACTCCTTTGTGTTCTACTCGTGCATATAAAATCTACGCATAGACCTGGCTCGGATGCCACTGTTGGGGAACGCAGTATTTCAAAAAAATTCCTACGATCACGCAAGATCTATCTAGGAGATGCATAGCAACGAGAGGGGACAGTGTGTCTACGCCTCGTAGACCGAAAGCGGAAGCGTTAAGAAACACGGTTGATGTAGTCAAACGTCTTTGCGATCCAACCGATCAAGTACCGAACGCACGGCACCTCCGCGATCTGCACATGTTCAGCTCAGTGACGTCCCTCGTACTCTTGATCCAGCTGAGGCCGAGGGAGTGTTCCATCAGCACGACGGCGTGATGACGATGATGATGAAGTTACTAATGCAGGGCTTCGCCTAAGCACTACAACGATATGACCGAGGTGGAAATCTGTGGAGGAGGGCACCGCACACGGCTAAGACAACTGTCAACTTGTGTGTCTATGGGGTTCCCCCCTCCCCCGTATGTAAAGGAGGGGAGGAGGGGAGGGCCGGCCCTCTCTATGGCATGCCCAAGGGGGAGTCCTACTCCCAGTAGGAGTAGGTTCCACCCTTCCCTAGTTGGAGTAGGAGAAGAAGGAAGAGGGAGAGAGAGGGAAGGAAAGGGGGGCCGGCCCCCCACCCAATTCGGATTGGGCTTGGGGGCGCACCCTCCACCTGGCCGCCTCCTCCTCTCTCTCACTAAGGCCTAATAAGGCCCATTGACTCCCCGGGGGGTTCCGGTAACCCCCCGGTACTCCGGTAAATGCCTGAACTCATCCGGAACCATTCTGATGTCCAAACATAGCCTTTCAATATGTCGATATTTATGTCTCGACCATTTTGAGACTCCTCATCATGCCCGTGATCACATCCGGGACTCCGAACTAACTTTGGTACATCAAAACAAATAAACTCATAATACTGATCGTCATCGAACGTTAAGCGTGTGGACCCTACAGGTTCGAGAATTATGTAGACATGACCGAGACTCACTTCCGATCAATAACCAATAGCGGAACCTAGATGCTCATATTGGTTCCTACATATTCTACAAAGATCTTTATCGGTCAAACCGCATAACAACAGACGTTGTTCCATTTGTCATCGGTATGTTACTTGCCCGAGATTCAATCGTCGGTATGTCAATACCTAGTTCAATCTCGTTACTGGAAAGTCTCTTTAGTCGTTCCGTAATACATCATCCCTCAACTAACTCATTAGTTACAATGCTTGCAGGGCTTATAGTGATGTGCATTACCTAGAGGGCCCAGAGATACCTCTCCGACAATGGGAGTGACAGATCCTAATCTTGATCTATGCCAACTCAATAAACAACATCAGAGACACCTGTAGAGCATCTTTATAATCACCCAGTTATGTTGTGAAGTTTGATAGCACACTAAGTGTTCCTTCGGTATTCGGGAGTTGCATAATCTCATAGTCATAGGAACATGTATAAGTTATGGAGAAAGCAATAGCAATAAATTAAAGGATCAAAGTGCTAAGCTAACGGATGGGTCAAGTAAATCACATCATTCTCTAATTATGTGATCCCGTTCATCAAATGACAACTCATGTCTATGGCTAGGAAATTTAACCATCTTTGATTAACGAGCTAGTCAAGTAGAGGCATACTAGTGACAGTTTGTTTGTCTATGTATTCACACATGTACTAAGTTTCCGGTTAATGCAATTCTAGCATGAATAATAAACATTTATCATGATATAGGGAAATATAAATAACAACTTTATCATTCCTCTAGGGCATATTTCTTTCATGTTGAACCTCTGAGAGCTTGTTCATTAACCCAAGACTGGGTTGTGAACCCCTTTGCGCTAACCCGTAGCGATGGCTCCACGACTAAGTCCTTTCACGAGGACATCTGTCGTGACAAACCCACGACAATAGGGGATCGCAACAGTTTTCGAGGGTAGAGTATTCAATCCAAATTTATTGATTCGACACAAGGGGAGCCAAAGAATGTCCTCAAGTATTAGCAGCTGAGTTGTCAATTCAAGCACACCTGGAAACTTAATATCTACAAAAAAAGTTTAGTAGCAAAGTAATATGATAGTAGTGGTAACGGTAGCAAAAGTAATATTTTTGGTTTTATAGTGATTGTAACAATAGCAATGGAAAAGTAAATAAGCGAAGAACAATATATGAAAAGCTCGTAGGCATGATCCCATGGAGATTATGCGGATGCGATCGATCATGCAACAATTATAACATAGGTGCTTATGGAAAAGAACTTGCATGACATCTTTTGTCCTACCCTCCCATGGCAGCGGGGTCCTATTGGAAACTAAGGGATATTGAGGCCTCCTTTTAATAGAGTACCAGACCAAAGCATTAACACATTGTGAATACATGAACTCCTCAAACTACGACCATCACCGGTAATGGTCCCGATTATTGTCACTTCGGGGTTAACGGATCATAACACATAATAGGTGACTATAGACTTGCAAGATAGGATCAAGAACTCACATATATTCATGAAAACATAATAGGTTCAGATCTGAAATCATGGCACTCGGGCCCTAGTGACAAGCATTAAGCATAGAAAAGTCATAGCAACATCAATCTCAGAACATAGTGGATACTAGGGATCAAACCCTAACAAAACTAACTCGATTACATGATAAATCTCATCCAACCCATCACCGTCCAGCAAGCCTACGATGGAATTACTCACACACGGCGGTGAGCATCATGAAATTGGTGATGGAGGAAGGTTGATGATGACGATGGCGATGGATTCCCCTCTCCGTGACGCCCCCGATTTGACTGTACACTAATCATACACACAAACGTCTACGATCAAGATTACGGACTCACGGGAAGATATCACAACACAACTCTACAAATAAAATAAGTCATACAAGCATCATATTACAAGCCAGGGGCCTTGAGGGCTCGAATACAAGAGCTCGATCATAGACGAGTCAGTGGAAGCAACAATATCTGAGTACAGACATAAGTAAACAAGTTTGCCTTAAGAAGGCTAGCACAAACTGGGATACAGATCGAAAGAGGCGCAGGCCCCCTGCCTGGGATCCTCCTAAACTACTCCTGTCCGTCATCAGCGGCCTACACGTAGTAGTAGGCACCTCCCGAGTAGTAGCAGTCGTCATCGATAGTGGCGTCTGGCTCCTGGATTCCAACGTCTGGTCGCAACAATCGGATATAGAAAGGGGGAAAAGGGGGTGCAAAGCAAGCGTGAGTATTCATCCAAAGTACTCGCAAGCAAGGAGCTACACTACATATGCATTGGTATCAATGAAAGGGGGTAGTATATGTGGACTGAACTGCAGAATGACGGAATAGGAGGGGGATAGCTAGTCCTGTCGAAGACTACGCTTCTGGCCGCCTCCATCTTGCAGCATGTAGAAGAGAGTAGATAGTAAGTTCGCCAAGTAACATCGCATAGCATAACCCTACCCGGTGATCCTCTCCTCGTCGCCCTGTTATAGAACGATCACCGGGTTGTATCTTGCACCCGGTGATCCTCTCCTCGTCGCCCTGTTATAGAACGATCAAGGTACAACTCCGGGTCGTCCTTTTATCGAGGGACACGACTATTTGAATAGATCAACTTCCCTGTAGGGGTGCACCACATTTCCCAACACACTCGATCCCCTTTGTCCGGACACACTTTCCTGGGTCATGCCCGGCCTCGGAAGATCAACACGTCGCAGCCCCACCTAGGCACAACAGAGAGGTCAGCACGCCGGTCTAAATCCTATGGCGCAGGGGTCCAGGCCCATCGCTCATTGCACACCTGCACGTTGCGTGGGCGGCCGGAAGCAGACCTAGCCTCCCTAATACAAGAGCAGGCATTCCAGTCCAATCCGGCACGCGCCGCTCAGTCGCTGACGTCATGAAGGCTTCGGCTGATACCACAACGTGGTGCCCATAACTGTTCCCGCGTAGTTGGTTAGTGCGTATAGGCCAGTGGCTAGACTCAGATCAAATACCAAGATCTTGTTAAGCATGTTATTTTAAAGTAACCGCGAACGCCAACCAGGGCCAGGCCCACCTCTCTCCTAGGTGGTCTCAACCTTCCCTGTCGCTCCGCATAAAGTAACAGTCGGGGGACATCGGGAACCCAGGCCCACCTCTACCGGGATGGAACCACCTGCCCCTTCAGCCCCCACATCGGAATCACATGCGGGTACTCTACGAGCCGACCCGAGTTTAGTCACCACCTGTATAGTATGTAAGTATGTATGTATATACCCGTGATAACCTCCCGAGTGATCACGGTTAGGGAGTCCTGGATTAGGGGGTCCTGGGACAGCGGGACTATATACTTTGGTCGGACTGTTGGACTATGAAGATACAAGATTGAAGGCTTCGTCCCGTGTCCGGGTGGGACTCTCCTTTGCGTGGAAGGCAAGCTTGGCGATTCGGATATGTAGATCTCCTTCTCTGTAACTGACTCTCTGTAACCCTAGCCCCCTCCGTTGTCTACATAAACCGGAGGGTTTAGTCCGTAGGACAACAACAATCATAATCATAGGCTACATTCTAGGGTTTAGCCTCTACGATCTCGTGGTAGATCAACTCTTGTAATACTCATATCATCAAGATCAATCAAGCAGGAAGTAGGGCATTACCTCCATCGAGAGGGCCCGAACCTGGGTAAACATTGTGTCCCCCGCCTCCTGTTACCATCAGCCCTGGACGCACAGTTCGGGACCCCCTACCCGAGATCCACCGGTTTTGACACTGACATTGGTGCTTTCATTGAGAGTTCCACTGTGCCGTCATGATAAAGGCTTGATGGCTCCTTCGATCATCGGCAACGATGCGATCCAGTGTGAGGTTTTTCTCCCTGGACAGATCTTCGTATTCGGCGGCTTCGTACTATGGGCCAACTCTCTTGGCCATCAAGAGCAGATCGATAGCTACGCCCCTGGCCATTAGGTCAGATTTGGAAGCTTGAACTACACTACCGATATCCGCGGAGACTTGATCTTCGATGGATTCGAGCTCATGTTAGGCGCGCCAAACAGTCACGACAAGCATGACTTAGCTCTGCCATCGGACGGTGTTCGGGAGATCGCACCTGCAGTTACTCCGGCCCTCAATCCGGAGCAGATCGTGCCATCCGAGGACTGGTGGATGGACCCCGCCACGGAGGCCGCACACTCAGCGGCGATAGAGCTGAATACTGACTTCACTTCCTATGAGACCTGTGTTACCAGACCCTTGGATTCGTCCCCGGCCATAGGCTCTGAACCACCTGCGTCCGTGCCTATCCAATCTAATTGGGCACCGATCATGGAGTTTACCTCCGCGGATATTTTTCAGCACTCGCCCTTGGGCGATGTGCTAGATTCATTGAGGTCTCTCTCCTTGTCAGGAGACCCTGGGCCGAACTATGTCCGGCTCAAGTGGGAAGCGGACGACGAAGGAATTCATTCCCCACCCACCACCCACTTAATAGCCACTGTCGATGACTTAACCGACATGCTTGATTTCGACTCCGAAGACATCGACGGTATGGACGATGATGCAGGAGAGGAACAGGAACCACCGCCCACAGGGTGCTGGATAGCCACTTCATCACACAATATAAACATGGTGGATACACCCAAAGAAAACAACGACGAGGAACGGGAGGATGCAGCGAAGGATAGTCCCCTCGAGAAGCAACCAAAGCGACGACGTAGGCGCCGTTCCAAATCCCGCCTCAGCAAAAACAGCGATAACAGTGCAAGAAAGAATAATACCCCGGTCGACTCCAAAGGAAATGACGACCATATGGACCCAGCGATGGAGCAGGATGAGCCAGTGGACGGCGAACATAGTACGGAGCCGTTGTCTGATCATGGCGACGCCGAGGGTAAAACTCATCAACCTGTCTCCAGAGAGGAGAATAGTCCGGACGACGATGCACACATCATCCCGGAAAGGCACTTGGAAGAGGAGAACCTCCATAGAAGGCTTATTGCCACCGCGAGGAGCCTGAAGAAGCAGAAGCAAAGGATTAAGGCCGCGCAGAATATGCTCAACAGCAGATGGAATAAAGTGCTTGACACTAAAGAAAAGTACGGCGATAGTCGCCACACAAAGAGCTATCCAAGGTGCAAGCTGCTGCCTGAATTCGACGATGAGGCTTTAGATCCCATTCAGCCGAAAAATAAAATGGCCGATCAGCCGGATCGACCACCCCGTGGCTGCAACAGGGCGGCTAATGACGTCGCACACAAGTCAGCGCACGATTTACGTGAAGACCTGCACACAAAGCCGGTATGGCCAGGTCCATCTACGGATCTAGGAAGCGCGCTCCGGCACAGAATCATGGCTGCCCAAACGATTATACTGACCGAATAACAGCTCGGTATCAAAACCAAATGCTACAACCGTCCGAAGAATGCCATGACACATCCAAATACAAGGGTGTCGCGCACCCCCTATGCTTCACCGATGAGGTGCTGGACCATGAATTTCCCGAGGGATTCAAACCCGTGAACATATAGGCATACGATGAAACGACAGACCCTGGGGTCTGGATTGAGGACTTTATCCTTCACATCCACATGGCTCGCGGAGATGATCTCCACGCCATCAAATACCTGCCCCTCAAGTTGAAAGGACCAGCTCGGCACTGGCTGAGAAGCCTCCCCGAAAACTCAATTGGAAGCTGGGAAGAGCTTGAGGATGCTTTTAGGGCCAATTTTCAAGGGACCTATGTCCGACCTCCGGACGTAGACGATTTAAGTCACATCATTCAACAGCCCGGAGAGTCAGCCCGAAAGCTTTGGAATAGATTTCTCATGAAGAAGAATCAAATCGTCGACTGTCCGGATGCTGAAGCCTTAGCGGCTTTCAAGCACAATGTCCGGGACGAATGGCTCTCCAGACACCTCGGCCAGGAAAAACCGAGGACAATGACAGCCCTAACAAGCCATATGACCCCCTTTTGCGCGGGCGAAGACAGTTGGCTGGCCCGTAGCGGCACCAGCAACCCAAGCACATCCGAAGTCAGGGATGGCTATGGGAAACCGCGACACAATAAAAGCAAGCATCGAAACAACGAAGACAGCCCAGACAACATGGCGGTAAACGCCGGATTTAGGGGCTCTCGACCCGGTCAACGGAAAAAGCCATTTAAAGGCAGCAGAGATGGACCGTCCAGCCTAAACAAGATTCTAGACAGATTATGTCAGATTCATCGCACCTCCGACAAACCTGCAAATCACACCAACAGAGAATGCTGGGTCTTCAAGCAGGCCGGCAAGCTAAACGCCGAACACAAGGGGAGGGAGACACCAAGCGAAGGTGAGGATGAGCCTCGCCAGCCGAACATTGAGGGACAGAAAAAATTCCCACCAAAGGTCAAAACAGTGAACATGATTTACGCAACTCACATACCGAAGAGGAGGCGCCAACGCGCACCCCGAGACGTATACGCCATAGAGCCCGTCACCCCTAAGTTCAACCCTTGGTCGGCCTGCCTGATCACTTTTGATCACAGGGATCACCCGACTAGTATCCGGCATGGAGGATCTGCTGCCTTGGTGCTAGACCCAATAATTGACGGATACCATCTCACCCGAGTCCTTATGGACGGCGGCAGTAGTCTTAATCTGATATATCAGTACACCGTCCGCAAAATGGGGATAGACCCGACAAGAATCAGCCAAAGCAATACTACCTTTAAAGGAGTAATACCAAGGCCAGAGGCCCGCTGCACGGGCTCTCTAGTACTAGAGGTTGTATTCGGTTCTCCCGACAACTTCCGAAGCGAAGAATTAACCTTCGACATTGCTCCATTCCGAAGCGGCCATCACGCACTACTCGGAAGAACGGCCTTCGCTCGTTTTAATGCAGTACCACATTACGCTTATCTTAAGCTTAAGATGCCCGGTCCATGTGGCATCATCATAGTTAGCGGAAACACAGAGCGTTCCTCACGTACGGAGGAACACGTGGCGGCTCTAGCAGCCAATCACTGTACGGCCTCTCCAACCAGATGAAATGATCGGTCGTCAAGACCACGGACACGGTTAGACGAGTCCGGCGCACCACTAGCTGTAATAGCTCACATAAACTTGAGATTGGGTCGATGGATATACCCCCATAGGTGGTGCTAGGGGCTTCCCACATGTAAAAAGCGCTACAGTTCAGCTTGACCCTATTTAGATTGCATTTTAATGGTTCATTAAGAATAACCAATTTTTCGCACAAATACTTTCACCTGCGTTTTACTCTTTTACAGATGATCATCGTGCTACACCCTTCCAAAATACGACACAACGGAGACATAGGCGCAGACGTGCAGCAGGGCCCCGCTCAAAGGCTTCTTTTTAGATTAAGACCCTGTGTAAACTTTTTTTACTGTCTCTTGTTGCTTCACTCCCTCCGGATACTCAACACAACCGAAAGGGATGCTGGCGTTATTGGTATTTCGTCACGTCAGACTAATGCAAGTACCTGGAAATCAGGGCTCATAATCGAGGGCGTTACTCAGCCCAGTATATGTTGTAAAGTCCGAATACCTTAGGGAGTGTTCGGCGTCGCGAGTTTGGCCTTATATGCATCAGCTCCGAATCATGTCTTTGGTCAATAGTTGGGTTTGCCCGTCTCCATTTTTGCTACCTTACGTTCCGCTCTATCGGCTAAGGTGGCACCGGGAGAACTACTGCGATTGTGCCCTGGTTCTCTTCTGATGAGCACCTCAGTAGAGAAAGCCGAAAACTGACTGTCATGATAAAGCGCGAGACTGGTCAACCACTCGATGACTCAGAGGAATCTTCGCGATCCCTCGGCATTAACAAAGGACCGGTTTCCCGGTCATGTATGTACACGCACCATATTCGGATGAGCGCAGAAGTACCAGGGGCTATATAGTAGCCCCACCGTCAAACTCCTATGGCTAAGTGAAAGTGTTAAAGCTATATAGTCCGATTGCCTTGTTCGCCGCGCTATCACCTCCTTAATGGACCAAGACGTTGGGTCAAGTGTGAATACGCGCTTTTCCAAACACCCCCGCATTATGTGCGTGGGGGCTGAAGCCGACGACTGCAAACTTTCAGGTTATATACATACATAAACGACCACACAGGAGGCATCATAATACTTTCAGGCAAAAGTATAAACACAACCTTTATAATCCAAATAGCATTTTTTTTACAATTGGGATACATGTCCCTCGAACAGGATACTCTTCGAGCACTGAGCCTCTATTAAACGAGCGCCTTCTAGGACTTCTTCAAAATAGTGCTCAGCCGAGACCTGGCCTGCGGCAGGATCCCGGGTTGCAACAGCGGTGGCCTCCATCTCTTCCCAGTATGTCTTAACATGGGCAAGAGCCATCCGTGCACCCTCTATGCATGTCGACCTCTTTACAGCATCGATATGCGGCACAGCACCAAGGAATCATTGCACTAAACCAAAATAACTATTCGGCATTGGTCCCTTCGGCCAAAGATGATCCACGACATACCTCATGGCAAGTCCGGACAGCCTATGGAGCTCGGCCCACTCGGCCATTTGTTCATTTAACAGCAGCGGACGCATTGGAGCACTGAACTGCGACCAGAACAATCTTTCCACTTCATGATCTTTCCGATCTTTGAAAAAATTAGTCGCATCAGCAGCACTCATTGCCAAGTCCAAGTACGCGTCTGCAGCACTCCATAATTGATCCAGAGGGGCATACTTCGGATCTCCGAACTTCGTCCGCAACAAAAAGGGCTTCCCAGCCGTGATATCTCCGGCTTGACGGAGCTCCTCCTTCGCCGCTCTGATTTGAGAGCGGGTTTCCTTGGCTGCTTCCACGGCTTTCTTCAGGTCAGCCGCTTTCGCTTGGCTTTCCTTTTCAAGAAGCTCATATCGTTCGGCGGCATCTTTCAGCTCAACAGCCATCTTGGCTATTTTATCTTTTCTCTGGCGATGAGCAGCATGTTCGGCTCTTAAGTCTTCGGCCGCCTTTAGGGAGGCCGCATCACTTCTCCCGGCTTGTTCCTTGGCTCGGGCAAGTTCCACCCGAAGGGTCTCCACGGCGGCAGCTCCATCTGCAGTCACGACATATTATAGATACTAGCAATCATGCTCATCTTAATATTTGTTGACCACCCGAAAATACATACCCTGTGCCTCGTCAAGCCGCTTGTTCACAAGCGCAATGTCGGCATCTACCGCGTCAAGTTGCTGCCTCAGTCCGGCAAACTCAGCAGTCCGGCCAGCCACCGGACCCTCAGCCACCCGCACATGAAAGCAAAGCGATCATTACCTGGGACTATGATCCTCTGTTTGCCGCCTCTGGACAGCAACCAGAGTCTCAGGGGCTACTATCTGTATAGAGCACACCTAGCATGTGTGGTACTGTCAAAAAAAATTATATATTACTTTGCGTACCTCAAATCCTCTTAGCAGGCTCGTAAAAGCCTCATGCAACCCACTTTTGGCGGATGAAATCCTCTCAACCACCGTACCCATTAAAGTACGATGCGCCTCTGAGATAGTCGCTTGCTCCAAAAGACCCATCAGTGCGTCCGGTTGTGCACCGGACAATCCCAGGCTCTTTCTGTTGCTCTCCTTAGGAGCCAAATACTCCGGACTTCGGGTGGCCGAAGGGTTACCTTCTGGCCTTGGCGGATCAGGAGAAATCCTCCGTGATGACACCTCTGGGTCGTCCGCCCCAGGAGGCGGGGAGACAGGGGGAGGCGTTTCGCTCTCCTTCATCTCTGAAAGAAGATCCCCCGAAGACGAACTCTGTCAAGAAGGGCTACGAGCCGGACTGCAAGATATATGTCCCGGTTATTGTCCTCGGAGATCAAGCAGGATATATTTACCAAAAGTACTCTTGTTCACTTACAGCTCGGTGGAGGGCTGGCCCCCTGCGGGCACTGTGCAGTAAGGACGCCCTCTGGGGCAGGGCCCCCTGGCGAGGGTTTATTCCCTCGTTTGGAAGCCTTCATTTCCAAGTCTTCAGAGGCGGTTCATTTCCTTCCTTGGGGAGAGGGGATTCTAGATTCTTCTCCCCGATCATCCTCCTTCGCGGAGACACTAATTCCCCCGGTTTGGATGAGTAATGCGTGAAGCCCGCTTTCGGCTTCTTTATTCCTCCCTTTTATCTTCCCCTGATGGCAAGATAAGGTGCGTGCTCAAGCATCCTGGCTAGTACAGGATCTGGTGAGCCTTCGGGATGGGGGGCCGAACACCTGATCATCTCCGCCTTTCTTATCCAGTCCTGGCCGAGAGTGATTTTTTCAGAATGATGTTATGACAAATAAAAAGACAGCATGTTCGGCTGCAGAATTACTTGCGTGGGTATCTAAACGGTTGCAGTTGAGACCCGCATCCTCGATGGTGTCCGGACACTTTATTCGTGATCCGAAGAACAATCCATACATCTCTTCAAACGTCACGCCGAAGAATTTCTGAATAGTTCACGGTCCTTCCGGGTTGAACTCCCACATACGGAGAGATGATGTTGGCATGGCAGGACCCGACGAACTAGCATAACTTGCATTACCTTGACAAGACTGACATCCCTCTTGAGGAGATCTCGGATGCGACTTTGCAATGTCAACACGTCATTAACTGGCCCCCAGTCCAGCCCCTTGTTGACCCATGACGCCAGTTCCGGCGGGGGACCCGAGCGGAAGGCGGGGGCAGCTGCCCACTTTGTACTTCGGGGAGCTGTGATGTAAAACCACTCCCGCTGCCATAAGTTGGACACCTCCGGGAAGGAACCATATGGCCATAGAGCATCGGCGCCTTTTCTTATTATGGCACCTCCGCATTCTGCGTGTCGCCCATCTATCGTCTTCGGCTTCACACTGAAGGTCTTGAGCCATAAGCCGAAGTGTGGGGTGATGTGGAGGAAGGGCTCACACACGACGATAAACGACGAGATGTGAAGGATGGAATCTGGGGCTAGATCGTGGAAATCGAGCCCGTAATAGAACATAATCCCTCTAACAAAGGGATCAAGACTAAAGCCTAGCCCTCGGAGGAAGTGGGAAACAAATACGACACCCTCGTTGGGTTCGGGAGTGGGGATGACCTGCCCTTGAGCAGGCAGCCTGTGCAAGATTTCGGGGGTCAGATACCTGGCTTCCCTTACGCCTGAGCCTTGGGTGTTGTAACTTGAGGTGGGGGAAGGGAAGGATCGAGCGCGAGAAGAAAAGGACAGGCCTTGGCCCCTTTATAAAAAGGGTGAATACCAAGCGTCCTCCACGTGGCCATTTGGAACTTGCCTAAAATCGAGGAGTCATACTAACAAGCACGATTGGGTTACCCACACCCGTGTTGATGAGAATCCCATGATAAGGGGAACAAGATCTCTGCTTCGACAAGACATGCCAATAAAACCGCCTCGCAACACGTGCAGTGGCAGGCTGGGAAAAATGGTTCGTAATGACCGGACCACGGCAGGATGTCACGTTATGAAAAGTTGTCAGCAGATTAGATTTGTGGAATATTATACTCTCTACGGTGGTTGGAATTTGTTTTACAAAGCCAGACAAAATCCTTGTGTTCAAAATCTTCTATGGAGTATTCGGAGAAGGAACCCGCCTTGCAATGTCGAAGACAATCTGTGCGCCGGACTCATCGTCATTGAAGCCTGGTTCGGGGGCTATTGAGGGAGTCCTGGATTAGGGGGTCCTCGGACAGCCAGACTATATACTTTGGTCGGACTGTAGGACTATGAAGATACAAGATTGAAGGCTTCGTCCCGTGTCCCGGTGGACTCTCCTTTGCGTGGAAGGCAAGCTTGGCGATTCGGATATGTAGATCTCCTTCTTTATAACGACTCTGTGTAACCCTAGCCCCATCCTGTGTCTATATAAACCAGGGTTTAGTCCGTAGGACAACAATAATCATAATCATAGGCTAGCTTCTAGGGTTTAGCCTCTACGATCTCGTGGTAGATCAACTCTTGTAATACTCATCATCAAGATCAATCAAGCAGGAAGTAGGGTGTAACCTCCATCGAGAGGGCCCGAACCTGGGTAAACATTGTGTCCCCCGCCTCATATTACCATCAGCCCTAGACGCACAGTTCGGGACCCCCTACCCGAGATCTGCTGGTTTTGACACCGACACACAGCCCGATAGTATAGCATGGCAGACGGACAAGAATGTAGGGCCACTGACGGAATACTAGCATCCTATACTAAGCATTTAGGATTGGAGGTAAAGGTAACAACAGTAGTAGCAAAGACAGGGTATGCATCAGAATAGGTTTAACGGAAAGCAGTAGCATAGTACACTACTCTAATGCAAGCAGTAGAGAGAAGAATAGGCGATATCTGGTGATCAAGAGGGGGGGCTTGCCTGGTTGCTCTGGCAAGAAGGAGGGGTCATCGACACCGTAGTCGAACTGGGGTCGCCGGCAGTCTCGGGGTCTACCGGAAAGAAGTAACGGAGCGGGAATACAATAAATAATAGAGCAATCAAAGTATCACAAAGCATAACAAGACAATACGCGGTGCTAGAGGTGACCTAACGTGGTACTAAGTGATACCGCAAAGGGGAAACATCGGAAAGTATCCCCGGTTTGCGTTTTTGGATAGATGAACCGGAGGGGGAAAGTTGCGTGTTCATTATGCTAGGGATGTGTGGCGGACGAACGGGCTACGTATCCGGATTCTTCTCATCGTTCGAGCAACTTTCATGCAGTTTTTTCATCCGAGCTACAGATTATTTTATATTAATTTCTAAAGATTTAAATCATTTTTTAAATTGTTTTAATTCGAAATTAAATGTGAAATGCTAGGGCACCCAATTCTAGTACACAGAAGTTTACCATAGGGGCTGACATGTGGGACCGGGGGGCCAGTAGACCAGTCAAACTTTGACTGGTCAACTGGGGTAGGGCCCCTGTCATTGTTTGTCTAATTTAACTAACAAATTAATTAGACTAATATAGGTTGAGTTAATTAAATTAACAAATTTTTTTATTTATGCTTGAAAATATTTTTTATTATTTATTTAAATAGGGGCAGATTTTTTATTATTTATTTAAATAGGGGCAGGGCCCACTGTTAGTGGCTAACTAGGAGGGGGTTAGTGCTAATCTAACCCCAATAAGTAGGGGCCTGCCCAATCTGGCAGAGGCGCAGCCGGCAGGGGCTACGCCCGCGCACAGACGGGAGTCGCCGGCGCGGCAGGCCGGCCGGCCGGAACGGCGGCGAGCGACGCGGCATGGGAGCATGAGGGACGGGCGCGGGGCTGCGCAATCGGAGGGGCGAGCTCGCGCGGGGCCAATGGCAGAGGCGGGCGCGGCCAACAACGACGGAGCGCGGCGGGCGGCGCCTGGTGCGGTCAGGCGCGGTTGCAGGCAGGCGGCGGGAGGCGCGGCTTGTAGCGGCGAGGCCAAGGGCGACCGAAGGCGGTGGGGGCTAGCAGCGGCAGAAGCAGAATCAGCAGCGGTAGCGTCTAGGAACGGCAGCAGCAACAGGCGGATGCCGCGACAGCAGTGAGGAGCAGGGGCGCCGGCCGGAGCAGGCCCGGCCTGGCGCGGTTGTCTGCGGCGGCCCTGACGAGCGCGAGGAGTGGCGGGCATATGCCGGCGACTGGCAGGCAGCAGCGGCTGCGGGACTGCACGGGCGGGCGCCGGAGCCGGGTGAGCGGGGCGAGGCAGAGCATGGCGCGGGTGAGGGGAGCGACGGACTCGGGCGGGTGAGCGCGTGTTTGCGGAGCAGAAACGGGTGAGCGCGTGTTGCGGAGCAGAAACGGCGCAGTAGATAGGAGCAGGGGAGGAGCGGCCCCAGGCGCGGCCGGAGCAAGACGAAGAGGACGGCGGGACTACGGCTCTACCTAGCTACAACTTGAAACCGAGCTTAATGACAGAGGGAACTGCAGTGGTGCTCACAACGAGGGAGACGACGGCGAGCTCGCATGGACGCGGGGAGGACCGGAGCGAGGCTAATCGCCGGCAAGGGCGGCGATGTACGCGGAGATGACGTTGTCGATGGCGAATGTACGGGACGTCCCGGCTTGATTCGATGCTCGGGGTAGATGCAGCCGAGCACGACGGTTCTCCTGGAGGTCTTCCCATGTGGTGAGGCACACGTTGGCCATGGCAATGGTGGCGAGGAGTGCGGTCACCGTGCGAGCTTCCGAGCACAAAATCGATCCAAAGAGGAGGGGGGTGAAGGGGGATCGAGGGGGAACTGGACGAGAGGGGTCCAGGGTTTTCGGTGGGCTCCTTTATAGGTAAAGGGGGCACGAATGGCCGCCACGCACGCAAGGCGCAGCCATGGCCGTGGATGGCTGCAACGCCTCTGTTCAGTGAACAGAGAGGTAGAAGGAGAGGGGGAGTTGGGCTGGCCTAGCTCCTGTTGCTACATGGGCCAAAGTTCACAGCGCCATATCCAATCATCTTAGTCTACTACTATTCTGCATTTCTCCTCTGTTTCTATTTGAAGTTCGAACCAAATGAATTTTGTTGTAGTTGAAATTTGTCATATAAATACTAGGCATTATTTTGAGCATACCCAGAAAGTTGGGAAGCAACTGGAGTTAAATAAGTAATTGTTTATTCTGAGAAGGTCATTTTATTTGCTGCTAGACCATTTATTAATTTACTTGGAATTTATTCGTGAGTCAAATGGAGTTAGTTTCAACATGAAAACTGATCAGAGGGAATTATAGAATAATTTGAACATTTTTGTTTTGTTATTTGAATAAATATTATTTTTACTTTATTTTAAAATTTGAATTTGAATCGGTTTTGAACTAACGCGAGATTAACAACAGTAACCGTGGTGACATGGCATCATTGACGTGGGATTACTGTAGCATGATTATCTGGGCATCACACTCCCGAGCTCCGAACGGACTCCAGATCATCCCTCCCGAGAGAGTTTAGGGCTTGGCGGCGGCTTCGTATTGTGAAACGCGATGAATCCTTCTCTTTGATTTTTTTTCTCCCCAAAAGTGAATATATGGAGTTGGAGTTGAGGTCGGTGGAGCGTCAGGGGGCCCACGAAGCAGGGGGCACGCCCAGGGGGATCGTTCATTGCGTGAAACAGAGTGTGAAAGGTTTCAGAGCAATGGGACCAAGTATTGTGTGTGATGCCAGAATAGATCACTAGGAAGGTGGCTCACGAATTACACACGAAACCAAGCGCAAGGGATAACTTTGAAACAGGGTGTACAGGAGAGTCAGGTTTCGATCCTAGGACCTATGGGTTATGGGCCCACCATGTGGGTTAAAAGTAGGAAGAGTGTGGACGTCCTGCACGATCATGTAAGCAAGGTATGTCAGAGGATAGCCTATCATTTATGTTGGAAACAACGTTGGTACCAAGGGCGAGGGACGAAGAGAACCATTTTCCTGCTTGTTGAAACGAGGCAGACCAATAGGCAAAGTTCTCATCCATCGGTGGTTACCATAATGCCATCAACAAAAGTAACAGGGTCTTACTAACACAGTTGTACACCAAGGTGTTTACATAAGCAGAAGAATATTGCTGCTTGGATCATATAGATCACAAGAAAGGTTAAACAAAACAATGGAGAGGGTAATAAGATTATCAAATTAAACAGAACAATGGAAAGGAAAATGTGTTTAACAGGGGTATATCCTTCCCAAGGACAAGCAGAGCATGATATCCATGATAGGATATAATGTAGAAAAATCTTTACGTAGGGGAGATAAATTTCATGACATTACCCATACAATGGTGTTTGGGATAATTGAGCAGGAAACTTTTAGCATTGGGCTTCAAATGTTCTTGTTGAAAGTCGGAGTACCACAGACATGCTTCAAGATAGCATTGGCATGGTCTTCAAGCAAAGGTCGGACTTTGGATGCACAAAGGGTCCACCAGGAACAACTTATAGAATAAGTCTTACAGTTTCCTCATGGAAGAATGGTTGGCCTTGCTAAAAAGGGAAACTATAACAATAGGTCCCCCGGCCAGGTGTGCTAGGCATGACATCACCTTACCGGGTCATATAAGGATCAATGTTATGACTCCTGGAAAATGTCCCAACCATCATATCCGACCGAGATTCCGATCTGATTGGTGTCAGGATACCTCAATCTCGGGATGCCTAAGAAGAAAATGTGCAACACAAATTGACGAGATGACAGTGTAAGATCCTCGGGAAATGAGCTATGGAAGCAAGTTCCAAACAAGAGTTCATCATTAAACCAAGGAGAAGATGAGGGGGTGGCTGATGGACTCAGCGACATTTCATCGAGATTAACAAAAGATGGATTTCCGCAATTATCTGAACAAGGAGGTAACACTTGTCAGACCAAATGATATAATGATGTATGCTTGAGGAAAACATACACAATTAAACATTGATTGCAAGGTGCACCTGAAATATGGGTTTAGGTAGCATGATCAATGCTAGAATGGTGATTCGATAACCAATGGTCTAACAATGAAATATCGACCATTAACTTGAAAGCAATAGGGTTGCTAGAAGTTTTGAAGTCACACATCATAGTTCAATTGTCAGTTTTCTGGTTAGAAACAACACGGGGACCAAGGAGTGAACGGATATGGCAAGGAGTATCACCTGTATCAAGAATTCTTAAGAGGTGGTGAAATTCTCACGACATTCCTGACATAAAAGATGGTAATACTCCAAGGTAAAGAACAAATGCTGGATAGCAAGGATCTCAAGGTATATCACGAAACACGAACAAGTTTGTGTTGAATAGAAGGCAATAAAGTGGTCGATGATAACACGAATCATCGAGGGGCAAGGATGGTATTACCCATCAAGAATTTGATACATATCTTGGAAGAGCTTAGGATGTTGATGATGATCACGACACAGTTGTCGAGAGATTTCATGAAGATGTAATCGGTCGGTGATGCCATCAAGTCAAATGATGATGAAGCGAAAGGTTCTGGGAACCACGGGTACGACATAAACTCGAAATCAAGTTTGATGTTCAAGGAGAAATGATATGACGAGGAAGTTCGATGTAAGATTAGTTCATCGTCAAAAATTGTGCTCCGAGAAGAAGGACCAGGTAGCACAACTAAAATTTAGCATGATAATGATATAGCCGATCGGGCTAGAAATGTCTTGAAGGATTATTAAACTCATAAACAACGAAAATTACTTAGAGTTAATGAATCGAATTACGGACTCGATTCACTATCGGTGTCCCTGAGTGTCTAACAATTCAAACCCGGGAAAAATTGGAATCGGTGAGAAATAATACTTGAAGAAGAACTCATAAGAAGTGATATGGTTCTGTGATTTTATCGAGATACCACGGGGTAATACTCGAAGGTAGAACATAATAGAGGTTGCAGAGGTGTATTGATCTGCAGAAGACAAGTGCTTTAACTAGTCCGAGAAATGGAATCAAGGAGAAAATATGATCGGAACCACGATTGCAAAGGATTAATTCACAGATATCAAATGATAATATATCAAGGGAATAGTTATTATTACAAGAAGCTTCCATGATAGGATATACATCATGTCCATGGGCACGAACACAAAGTTCAAGGTCGACTCCCACTTCTCCAATGCATAATCTTTCATTCACCTCTCGCTTTTCGAAAATGACATTAGTTGTTGAAAGTTTTACCTGATGCAATACCAGATAAGTATGACTCGTGAAATCTTTCGGGTTCACACAGATTAAGGAAGGCATATGTTCAACCCATCGGGGCATCGTAGAATCATATACCACAAACTTCAAGAGTAAATATCACTAGCTCGACAGCAGAGCATGGTTGGCCAAATCAGAGAATAGGATTTACCAAATGGCGTTATGTATCAGGGAAGGAGCTTCTTGAGGTTTTTGTATACGAAGGACACTGTCGGATGATAATTCAACAAAGGATCTACCAGTCCATAACGGGGCTGATGTGAGTATCGGTACTCCGTCAAAAGGAGAAAGAATGCCAAAGCATCAATTTATTGAATTATCTGAATGACTCGAGGTTAATTACAAAGAAATTATGAGTCCCAAATCAGAAGATCAGAAGAAAACACTTTGATCAAAATAGTAGTAACACTAGTGCAGAACCGGGCTATAGCACCGGTTCGTAAGGCCCTTTAGTGCCGGTTCGGTAACCAGCACTAAAGTGTGGGGACTAAAGCCCCCCCTTTAGTACCGGTTCCGCACGAACCGGCGCTAAAGGGCAACCACGTGGCACGAGCCAGCTCTGGGGGCGCGTAGGACATTAGTACCGGTTGGTAACACCAACCGGTATTAAAAGGTTGGGGGGTTTGGGGTTTATGATTTTTTTTCATTTAATTTTGTGTTTTCCATTTAATTCTTTTTCGTTTGCTGGTATTTTACGATACGGCATATTGTACACGTTATGCATATATATAAATAGAATTTCGAGTAGAACCGATCATATATATATCATCGAATGTCTCACAACCACCATTAATTCACACATACACACATGTATATATATATAATTAGCTAGCTATATACAATTTCTCCTAATTGGTGCCTTCAGAGCCAGTGGCATTAGCCTAATTGGTGCCTTCGGAGCACGATGACAATTGGAAGTGGTTCATGGGGGCGGTAGCGGGTAATAGTATTCTCCGTTCGTATCTCTGACCTGGTCGAGCAAAAATCCCGCTATTTCCTCTTGAATTGCTTGTATGCGCTCCGTTGGTAGGAGCTTGTCCCGCACCTCTCTGAACTGTTAAGAAGGAGATCAATATGCATGTGTATTAGTTGTGTGACTAGATATCGATAATGGTGTAAAAATTGTGAATAGTGTTTCTGACAAATATCGATAATGGAATTTGATCAGATAATAATTAATCAAGCATGATAATTAAAGAGATGGCAGCTAGCTAGCTAGTACTACTTAATTACTTATGTTGGTGTCAAAACCGGCGGATCTCGGTAGGGGGTCCCGAACTGTGCGTCTAGGCCGGATGGTAACAGGAGGCAAGGAACACAATGTTTTACCCAGGTTCGGGCCCTCTTGATGGAGGTAAAACCCTACGTCCTGCTTGATTAATATTGATGATATGGGTAGTACAAGAGTAGATCTACCACGAGATCAAGGAGGCTAAACCCTAAAAGCTAGCCTATGGTATGATTGTTGTCTGATGAAGTTGTCCTACGGACTAAAACCCTCCGGTTTATATAGACACCGGAGAGGGTTAGGGTTACACAAAGTCGGTTACAATGGTAGGAGATCTTGAATATCCGCATCGCCAAGCTTGCCTTCCACGCCAAGGAAAGTCCCATCCGGACACGGGACGAAGTCTTCAATCTTGTATCTTCATAGTCCTGGAGTCCGGCTGAAGGTATAGTCCGGCTACCCGAACACCCCCTAATCCAGGACTCCCTCAGTAGCCCCTGAACCAGGCTTCAATGATGACGAGTCCGGCGCGTAGATTGTCTTCGGCATTGCAAGGCGGGTTCCTCCTCCAAATTCTTCATAAAAGTTTGTAAACACCAAGAGTAGTGTCCGGCTCTGCAAAATAAGTTTCCACGTATTGCCACAGAGAGAATAATATTAACACAAATCTAATCTGCTGACGTATTCCGCAGCGTGACATCACACTACGGCCAAGCCTTTATTCGAATCGTTTTCACTTTTCCACCTCAGCGTGTTTTGCGAGGCGGTTTCCTTGGCACGTCTTGTCAAAGCAGAGATCGTGTCCCCTTTATTTACGGGATTCTCATCAATACGGACGTGGGTAACCCAATCGTGCCCGTTAGCATGTCTTCTCGATTAAAGGCGAGTCCCAAACGGTTACGGGGAGGGCTCCTGGTATTCAACCTCTTATAAAGAGACCAAGGCCTTACTCCTTTTCTCCAATCTCAAAACAAGTTCGCCCGTCGCCTCGAGTTCCAACACCCTAGGCTCCAGATTCCAGGCGCTTCGGACCTTCGACAATGTCCGGTTCCGACCTTCAAGGCCGATGGATGCCCTCCTCCGTCACGGAGGAGGACGTGCTAAAGTTGAGAGAGGCTAAGTTCTTGACCGCCGAAATTTTGCATAGGTTGCCTGCTCAAAGGCAGGCTATTCCCAGTCCCCAGCCCGGTGAGAGCGTAGTGTTCATGTCTCACTTCCTTCGGGGGTTAGGCTTCCCGATGGATCCCTTCGTGAGGGGGCTGATGTTCTATTATGGGCTGGAATTTCATGACTTAGCTCCGGAGTCCATCCTCCACATTTCCTCATTCATCGTTGTGTGCGAAGCGTTCCTCCGTGTTACTCCTCACTTCGGATTATGGCTCAAGACTTTTGGAGTGGAGCCGAAGATGATCGAGGGACGGCACGCAGAGTGCGGAGGCGCTGTCATAAGTAAGAATGCTGATGCTCCATGGCCCGAGGGCTCCTTTCAAGAGGAGCTCGGCTTGTGGCAACGAGAGTGGTTCTATATCACCGCTCCCAGGAGCACCAAGTGGGTGGCGCCTCCTGCCTTTCGCTCGGGTCCCCCACCACGGCTAGCGTCATGGGTCAACAAAGGATTAGATTGGGGGTTATCCAAAGACGTGCCCTTGTTGCAGGGCCGCATTAGGGATCTCTTAGAAAGAGACCTCAACCTGGTCAAGGTGACGCAGGTCATGCTGATTCGCCGAACACTGCCCGGCAAATCGCTCCCTTCGTCTGTGGGAGTTTAATCCGGAGGGACCACGAGCTCTCCAGCATTTTATGGGCGCAACGCCCGTGGAGATGTATAAAATGTTCTTCGGATCACAAGCAATGTGTCCGGATTTGACCGAGGACGCAGGTTTAAGCTGCAATCGCCCGGATACTCAAGTAAGTAACCTTGTGCCCGGACTCGCTATCCGTAAAATTGTCATAAATTCGCCCCTAAAAGAGCTGTCCTTTTAAACAGGAGTGGATAGCGAAGGCAAAGCTGATCAGGTGTCCGGCTCCCCTTCCTGAGACCAGGCCGGATCCCGTGCTAGTCAGGATGTTGAAGATCGTGCCTTTGGAGGGAAGTGAGGGGGAGGACAAGGAAACTATGGCCTCCTCGAAGGAGGCTGCTCCGAAGGGAAGAACCGACAATTCCTCTCCTAAGGGGAAGAAGAGGGCCGCCTCTGACGACCCGGAGACCATGGCCTCAAAGCGGGGGAAAAAGTCCTCGTCAGAGGGTCCGACGCCGGGGAGATCCTCGGCCGAACTACGCCCTCAAAGGGATCAGCCCTCCAGCGAGCCGTAAGTAGAGAAAGATTTTCCTTTAGAGGGATGAGAGAAATCCTTGCTTTTTATCTGAGAAGATTAACCGAAATTTTACTTTGTAGCTCGGACCTCAGCCCTTCTCAGCAGAGCTCGTCTTCGGGGGATCTTCTTCCGGAGATGATGGAGAGTGGAACGCCTCCCCCTGCCGTACCGCCTGGCGAGGCGGGCGACCCTGAGGTGTCGTCGCGGAGGGTTTCTCCGAATCCGGCAGGGGTGGAAGGTAGCCATATGTCCCCCCAAGGTTCTCCGCGTCCGGCCTTCGATGGAGGTCATAGGACGAGTCCGGCACCGTCCGATGCGCGGTCGGAGGAGCTGATGATTCTGCTGGGGCGAGCTTCTATCTCAGAGGAGCACCGTGCATTGATGGGTACGGTGATTGGAAGGATTTCGTCCGCGGAAAGCGGATTGCATGAGGCCGTCAGAAGTTTGCTGACGGGTTTTGAGGTACGTTTGATAATGTACTTCTTTGTCAGTTGCGCATAAACAAGATGCGCCCTGTGTAGATAGTAGCCCCTGAGACTCTGTGCGTTGTCAAAATTGACGGCGCGCAGAGGATCATAATCCCAGGTCTAAAATGTCGCCTTTGTATACAGGTGGCGAAGTGTCCGGAATCGAGCCGAACTGATGATTTTGCCGAACTAAAGCGGCAACTTGACGTGGCAGATGCCGACATCGCGCTCGTCAACGAGCGGCTTGATGAGGCTCAAGGTATGCAATTCCTCGGGCGGCATCTGGTAAGAGGAGCTTTATGCCAGTATCTTACAATGTGTGTGCTTGACGCAGATGGTGCGGCCGTGGAGAGTCTTCGGGCGGAACTTGCCCGAGCTAAGGAACAAGCCAGGAAAAGTGATGCGGCTGCCGAGAAGGCCCTTGAAGAGCTGAGAGCCGAACAGGCTGCTCACTGCCGAAGCAAGAAGGAGATGGCCGTGATGGCCGTGAAGTTAAAAAGTGCTGCTGACCGTTGCAAGTTTCTTGAGAAAGAAGACCGGGCGAGACAGACGGACTTAGAGAAGGCCGTTGCTGATGCCAAGGACGCTCGCTCTGCGATGAGAGCTGCGAAGGAGGAGCTGCGTCAGGCCGGACAGATTGCGGCTGGAAAGCCCTTTATGCTGCGGAGGAAGTTTTGCGATCCGAAGTTTGCTCCGTTGGACCGGATGTGGAGTGCGGAGGACACCTATCTGGATTTGGCAGCGAGTGCTGCTGATGCGACCGAATACTTTCGAGATCAAGAAGATCGCGAAGTGGAAAGGCTTTTCTGGTCGCAGTTCCAGAATCCAGAGCGTCCACTGGCAGTGGACGATCGTCTGGCTCAATGGGCCGAACTGAATAGATTGTCCGGACTCGCCATGAAGTACGTCATGGGTCATCTGTGGCCGGGGAGATCGGAGCCGAAGAGTTATTTCAGCTTGGTGCAGCAATTCCTTGACGCGGTGCCACGTATCAATGCGATGAAGAGGTCAGCATGCATAGAGGGCGCACGGATGGCTCTTGCCCATGTGTCAAGACATACTGGGCAGAGATGGAGACCACCGTTGTTGCATCCCGAGATTCGGACAAAAGCCGAGTACCCTCCGAGCACTATTTTCAGGAAGTCCTTGAAGGCGCTCGTGTAATAGAGACGCAGTGCTCGAAGGATGCTATGTTCTGATAGCATATGTAATTATAAAGCAATATTTTGATGAATTGTAGTAGCCTTTTATACTTGTGCCTTCAAGTATTTGGAACACCTCCTGTGCGGCCGTTTTAAGATATATATACAAAATCTGAAAGATTGCAGTCGTTGGCTTCAGCCCCCACGCACATAGTGCGGGGGTGCTCGCAGAAGGCGCATTTTCACACTTAATCCAACGTCTTGGTCCTACAAAGGAGGTGATAGCGCAGCGAGCTAGGCAACCGGACTATAATGCTTTAACACTTTCACTTAGCCATAGGAGCTTGACAATGGGACTATTTAGGTAGCCCCTGGTGGCGACTGCGCTCGCCCGAATTCGGGGCGCGTATGTGCCTGGCCGGGAAACGGCCCTTCGTTAATGCGGAGGAATCCTACAGATTCCGGAGAGTCATCGAGTGGTTGACCAGTCTCACGCCATATCATGACAGTCGGTTTTCGGCTTTCTCTACTGAGGTGCTCGCCTGGCCGAACCAGGGCACAATCGCAGTAGTTCTCCTGGTGCCGCCTTAGCCGATAGAGCGGAACGTAAGGCGGCCGAACACAGGAGCCGGGCAACCCAACATTTGACCAAAATCATGACTCGGAGCTGATGCATATAAGGCCAAACTCGCGACGCCGAACACTCCCTAAGGTATTCGGTCTTTATGAGAGCGGGCGAGGTAACGCTCTGAGGTATAAGCCCCTAGTGTCCAGGTACGCGCAAGAATTCTGACGTGGCCACATGCCAAGACGCCAGCCTCCTCCTTGGTCATAGAACCAGGGGATGTGTATCAACAAGAGACAGTAAAAAAGGTTTACGCAGGGTCTTAATCTGAAAAGAATCCTTGGAACGGGTCCCTACTGCACGTCTGCGCCTGTGTCTCCGTTGTGCCGTATCCTGGACGGGCGCAGCACGACGTTCATCTGTAAAAAGAGAGCAACTAAGTTGAAAAAGGGGCGTGCCGAACAAAAGTTATATGAAATAAACAAAGTGTAAAGTAAAATATGAAAAATTGAGCTTTATTGTCTCTTATTTTATACGTGTGAAGC
Source organism: Triticum urartu (assembly GCF_003073215.2). NCBI lineage: Eukaryota > Viridiplantae > Streptophyta > Magnoliopsida > Poales > Poaceae > Triticum > Triticum urartu. The sequence goes on from NC_053023.1 coordinate 705,977,150, forward strand.
CCCTAGTGCAGGGGTATATGGCCACTAAGCCTTTATCAACGATACTTTTGTGCCGGACTCGTCTATCCGTGTCCGTGGTCTTAATGACCTGTTCCGATGTTCTGGCTGGTGAAGCCATTGTATTGTGGGGCTGTTAAAGCGGCCGCACAATCCTCCGCTTGGGGGAGGTGTTCTCACTGCTTCCCCTTTAAGGAGATGATGCCGCGTGGACCGGGCATCTTAAGCGTAAGAGATGCATAATGCGGTATTGCGTTAAAGCGGGCGAAAGCTTCGCGTCCCAGTAGTGCTTGATAGCGACTTGAGAATGGGACGATGTGGAAAGTCAGCTTTTCGCGACGGAAGTTATCGGCAGAGCCGAAAATAACCTCGAGCCGGAGAAAACCCATGCAATGGGTGTCCGGACCTGGCGTTACTCCTTGAAAGGAGGTTTTGCTGTGGCGAATTCTTTTTGGGTCGATCCCCATGTGGCGGATTGAGTCCTGATATATCAGGTTGAGTCCGCTGCCACCGTCCATAAGGACATTTGAAAACTGGAGTCCGCCAATTATTGGATCGAGTACCAGGGCAGTCCAGCCTGGGTTCCTGACACTTCTAGAATAATCCAGATGATCGAAGATGATTGGTTTTGACAACCAGTGGCGGGATTCCTTTGGGATAGGCCGTGGGGCGCGTACCTTTATGGGCGCCGCACGTTTTGTTATGTGGAGTAAGTTTACTGTTTTTACTTCTTGTGGGAAATTCTTTTGTTTCCTGGTACTCTGCTTTTGGGGTTCGTCCTCGTCTTCGCTTGGTGTGTCGAGCCCCTTGTGTTCGGCGTTGAGTCTGCCGGATTGTTTGAAAACCCAACAATCTCTGTGGGTATGGTTAGCAGGCTTTCCGGGAGTGCTGTGTATTTGACATATCCTATCCAAGATTTTGTTTAGGTTGGATAGGTCGTCCCTGTTATCTTGGAGGGGCGGCTTTTTCTGATTCTGTCGTGAGCTTTTGAATCCGGTTGACTGCCGTGCTCTTCGGACTTTTTTCCTTAGTCCGGCGACGGTCCTTATTGCGTCGCGGTTTTCCGTTTCCATCCCTAGTTTCGGATGTACTTGGGTCACTGGTGCTGCATCTTGCCAACCAGCTGTCCTCTCCTGCGCAAAAGCGGGTCATGAGGCTTGTTAGTGCGGCCATTGTTCTTGGCTTTTCTTGGCCGAGGTGTCTGGCGAGCCATTCGTCTCGGACATTATGCCTGAAAGCGCTAAGGCTTCAGCGTCCGGACAGTCGACTATCTGATTCTTTTTAGTAAGAAATCTATTCCAGAATTGCCGAGCTGACTCTCCGGGCTGTTGAGTTATGTGACTAAGATCGTCTGCATCCGGAGGGCGGACATAGGTCCCTTGAAAATTTGCTCGGAAAGCGTCCTCGAGCTCTTCCCAACTTCCGATTGTGTTTTCAGGAAGGCTTTTGAGCCAATGCCGGGCTGGCCCTTTAAGCTTGAGGGGTAAGTATTTTATGGCGTGGAGGTCATCTCCTCTAGCCATATGTATGTGGAGGATATAATCCTCGATCCAGACTCCAGGGTCTGTTGTTCCATCATATGCCTCTATGTTTACGGGTTTGAATCCCGCTGGAAATTCATAATCCAGGACCTCATCGGTGAAACATAGGGGGTGTGCGGCACCCCTGTATTTGGGTGTGCCGGATTCTGATAATGGCTTTATTGCATTGCTTACGAGAGCTTGCTTTCTTGGCCCGTAAATGGACCTGGCTGGGCCATGATGCGAATCCTTAAGTGGGTCGCATGCCGGCTTAAGTGCGGCGCTGCTTGCCGCTTTATGCTGGCCATGGGGTCGTCTATCCGACCGTGTGGCTTTCTCACTTTTGGAATGCGAGGGCTCTAAGGCCTCCTCGTCGAATTCAGGCAGTAGCTTTCTCTTCGGATAGCTTTTAGTGCGGCGACTGTCGCCGTATTTGTCTGCGGTATTGATTACTTTACTCCATCTGATCCTGAGTGCATCTTCCGCAGTTTTTAGCTTCCGCTTCTGCTTTTTCAGGCTGCGTGCGGTTGCAACGAGCCGTTTGTGGAGGTTCTTCTGCTTCGTGGGCTTGTCCGGCGTAGGGTCGTCCGGAATGCCATTTTCGCCGGGGGAGGGATGTTCGGTTTCTCTATCCGGGTTGTCCTGTTGGGACGGTTGCTCTAAGGCATGCTCGTCGTCTACCGGCTCATCCTGCTCTATGGCTGGGTCTTTATCGAGGCGGGGCTTGGGTCGGCGTTTACGCCGACGCTTTGATTGTTTTTCGAGAGATCGATCCCTCTTTCCATCCCCGTTTTCCTCGTTGTTGCTTCCTTTAGGGGTATCCACCATGTACACATCGTGAGATGAGGTGGCTGTCCAATGCCCTATAGGCGTTGGTTCTTGGTTGTCTCCTGCATCGTCGTCCATACCGTCGATGTCTTCGGAGTCGAAGTCGAGCATGTCGGTTAAGTCGTCGACAGTGGCTACGAAGTGGGTGGTGGGTGGGTTTTGAATTTCTTCATCATCCGAATCCCATCCTTGCTGACCGTAGTCCGGCCAGGGCTCTCCTGATAAAGAGAGAGACTTTAGCGAATTCAGGATGTCGCCGAAGGGCGAGTGCTGAAAGATGTCTGCGGCGGTGAACTCCATTATCGGCGCCCAATCGGATTCGATCGGCAGGGGCGCGGGGGGCTCGGAGTTCGGAAGGAATCCGGCTCCTCGGAGTCACGGGCCATGCGGAGTGCGGGGCTGGAGTTCGGCTCGATCGCCTCTGAGATCGCAGCCCCTGAGGCAGCGTCCAACCGCTGATCCTCGATCGGCGCAGTAGGCTCCGAATCAATGGTCGGAACCGATGCGTGTGCGGCCTCCAAGGCGCTGTTCGGCGGCAGAGCTATATCATGCCCATCGAGACAGTGCGGCGCGCTTGGCTGTGGCTCGAATCCGTCGAAGATCAAGTCCCCAGCGGATGTCAGCCGTGTAGTTTAGGCTTCCAAACCTGACCTGATGGCCAGGGGCGTAGCTTTCGATCTGCTCAAGGTGGCCAAGCGAATTGGCCCGCAGTGCGAAGCCGCCGAAGACGAAGATCTGTCCGGGGAGAAAAGTCTCACCCTGGACTGCATCGTTGTTGATGATCGAAGGAGCCATCGGGCCTAAAAGCGACGACACAGAGGAACTCTCAATGAAAGCACCAATGTCGGTGTCAAAACCGGCGGATCTCGGGTAGGGGGTCCCGAACTGTGCGTCTAGGCCGGATGGTAATAGGAGGCAAGGAACACGATGTTTTACCCAGGTTCGGGCCCTCTTGATGGAGGTAAAACCCTACGTCCTGCTTGATTAATATTGATGATATGGGTAGTACAAGAGTAGATCTACCACGAGATCAAGGAGGCTAAACCCTAGAAGCTAGCCTATGGTATGAATTGTTGTATGATGAAGTTGTCCTACGGACTAAAACCCTCCGGTTTATATAGACACCGGAGAGGGTTAGGGTTACACAAAGTCGGTTACAATGGTAGGAGATCTTGAATATCCGCATCGCCAAGCTTGCCTTCCACGCCAAGGAAAGTCCCATCCGGACACGGGACGAAGTCTTCAATCTTGTATCTTCATAGTCCTGGAGTCCGGCTGAAGGTATAGTTCGGCTACCTGAACACCCCCTAATCCAGGACTCCCTCAACTTACCTTGGGTCGATACTATTTCAGGTTTCGTTTCCATTGGCCTGGAGTGACGCTGATGAACTTTGCCCAAGCCCTGCCCGCCGGCAAAGAAAATGAATAAAGGGGTTATTAAATAGTTGTTATCAGGAAATGACGAACTAATTAAATAGGCCGAGATATAGTTAATAATGATTGAAATTACCTGTTTACTATCCCCTTCACGATGGTGTAGTCACTTTGTTTCTTAAGTAGTGAGTCCAGTACTTCAATTGTTCCTTCATCAACTTTAATGATTAACAAGATCCAGTGAAAACTACATGCACACACGTTTGCATGTCTTAATTAAGCGGGCATATATATGTAAGCAAAAACATGTAGCTAGCTAGTAAGCAAAAACAGAGTTTGTAGTACAAGACAGTGTGACTCACAGGAAGTTGTAAGGAAGTAGTATATCTTCATTGTATTTGAGGCACTTGATGAACTCTAGCATGCTTTCCTCTACACTTTCTTGATAATATGTATCTAATTTCCATGTGTATTCATTAATGGTATTTGGGTCAATGAACCCAATGCCATAGCGTGCACCTTTTTCATTTCATACATCTTCATCCTGCATAATACCACGGAAAAGAATATAGTGAGGATAATTACAGGTAATGATTGATCAAAATGATCACTACAGCTAGCTTGAGACTTAAATTACAGAAAGAAATCACTTACAGACAATATCAACTGATGATAGATTTGTCGAGTGCATCTTGATTATATAACAGAAATAGTTCTGAATACTCAACGGACACAGCTTTCTCATGGAAGTAATGATCCTTCTTGACATTCACCATGAGGGACTCTCGATTGGAAATCTTGGTAATGTTCATGTACCATTCATGCAATTCATACATTCTCGTTGGGAGCTTCTTGACCTCGTCTGGCTCGACCAAAGGTTGGCCCCGGACATATTTCCATTTTATTTCCTCCTCTCTAAGCAGAGGCATGGGCTCGATGTCGAGGAGTTGTCCAACAGTGATCATGAGCCTTTCAGCTTGCTCAATATGCTCCTCGGTTATTACCACATCGCCCAGCCCGGGAACGTTAACGGTTTGCCCACAATAATATTGGGTGCGCGTACTCTCATGTGTTGTTGGCACAACAAGCGGGGGGATTGATTGCGCCGCCTGTTCTCCCAGCTCGGGAACGGTTTTACCGCTCCTTTTGCTAGATGATTTGCTCGAGCTCAAGCTCGCCTCATTCTATAGACGTGCTCGATTTAACTTCCTAAGGTGGCGCTCATAGTTTGTGTCAACGGGCTTGGGAGCTGGTACTCTAGCCATACGAATGAAGTGGTCAATCTTTTCCTCAGGGACTTTCTCCCTTGGTGGCGGTGGCGGTTCCGGTGCAAAATGGGCTTCCACATGGGCCTTCACTATGGCTGCGTTTTCCTCCTCGGACATGTCATAAGGCCTCTGCGGAAGAGGCGCGAGGCTTGGACCATATTGAAATTGCTTGCCTCCGCCTGTACCTCCAGTACTACCTCGACTTGTACCGCTACGCACCATAGCTGAGGCGGCTCTCTTCCGTGATTGCTGAGGCGGCGAAGACGGCTGACGTGGCTGAGTTGGAGGAGGAGGAGTGGCCTGAAGCTGTGCCGGACTTGGAGGAGGAGTGGCCTGACGCTTTGCCGGACTTGGAGGAGGAGGAGTGGCCTGAAGCTGTGCCGGACTTGGAGGAGGAGTGGCCTGACGCTTTGCCGGACTTGGAGGAGGAGGAGTGGCCTGACGCGTTGGTGGACTTGGAGGAGCGGGAGTCTGCTGACTCGGTGGCGGACTTCGACGAGGAGTCGGCTGACGCGGTGTCGGTGGCCTTCGAAAGATGATGCAATCCTTTCTCCATAGGATGATACGATGGTTGGCCTCTCCCAGTGTGTGCTCCTCGTCACCTCCAGGAATGTCAAGCTCTAGCCCCGAATATTGGTCCACCACCTCATCAACCAAGACACGAGCATAGCCCGCTGGAATCGGGTTGCAATGGAAGGTTGCCTCGGGGGGATTTGTAAAAGCAACGACGTCCGCCACCTTCATGGATATGTTCTTCATTTTGAAGTGTAGCTCGCGGTTAGTGTTCTCCATGATGTCATCCACGGGGTAGCTATCCAGCAATGCGTCGCCCGGGGCGGAACCCACGCTGCTTCTCGGCATGGATGGGACGGTTCTATCCAATGCTGGATCATCCGCTAGCTGTTGAGACCCCCTTTGCTGGCTAAGTGAGTCGATCTGCTCCTGCTGCCGCTGGAATTTGACTGCCAAGTCCGCATGCGCTGATTTTAGGCCTTGAAGGCATTCATAGTCCTGCTTCCTCTGCTCCTCCTCCATCTTCCTCTTCTTCTCCTTCGCAATCTTCCTTCTCGCACGTTTTCTGTAGTCGGTGTTCCAGTACGAAAACCCCTCATACCACGGAATAACGCCCTTGCCTCGTGTTCTTCCCGGGTGTTCAGGATTTCCCAGGGCACGCGTAAGCTCGTCGCTCTCTCTGTTGGGCTCGAACACCCCCGATCGAGCCTCTTCTATTGTAACAAGTATCTTATCTTCGGCTCCGTTCAGACATGCCTTCTTCGAAACTAAGCCTGTCTTTTGGTCCAACTCCCCCCCCATGCGCATAGAACCAAGTCCTGCACCTGGGGGCTAGCTCAATATAACTGGAGTGACACCTGCATCCTCCATCTCTTTCTCAGACTTATCCCACTTAGGCATTGCCACCGCGTAGCCACCTGGCTCCAGCTTATGGAACTTGTCCTTTTTTGCGGCATTGGCCTTGTTTATTCTCGACCGTTCCTTAGATAATTCCGATTCCTTGAATTTCACGAAATCGTCCCAATGAGCACTTCGCTTCTCTAGTGTTCCCTTGAATACTGGAGTCTTCTTTCCTCCCTTGACGTACTCGTCCCATACACGATTCTTGTGGTTGTTGAATGCAACCGCCATATTCCTAAGAGCAGTGTCCTTGACTTTCTCCACATCCGCATCTGTGAAATGATCTGGTAGGGTGAAATGTTCCATGAGAGTTTCCCAAAGCAGAAGTTTTTGTCTGTCGTCAACAAAAGTAAGATCTGGACGTGGCTTTGCTAGCTTTCTCCATTCTTGAAGGGAGATTGGGAGTTGGTCCTTCACAAGAACTCCGCACTGACGAATGAACTTGTCCGTAATCTTCTTAGGCGCTAATGGTTTGCCATTAGGTTTGATGGCCTCGATATTGTACTTTACACCCTCCTTCAACTTTTTGTTCGGGCCTCGTACTGTCCTGCTGCCTAAAGATTTGCTCGATCCGGATGTGCTCGTCCTCCTCCCTGACACGACGTACCACCTCCGGCAGGGCCTGCTCCCTCCGCACCGAAAGTGGCCCACGCGAACGCCACCAAAGGAGATCAGGGTCGACGACGGGACCCGGGGCCGGGTTCCTCACCAAGCGTCACGCCCCTGAAGGTAGCACCTCCCAGTGCCAGCCCGGCGGAGCCCAGTCCCGGACATGGGTCCTCTGAAGCAGGACGTCGTCGTGAACTGGTCGACGGCGAGGATGCGGGCCGGGCATCATCGACAACAAATACTATATGCCGCAAAAGTAAAGTAACATTTTTTAAATGATGGATTGTGATTTCATATATGCAAATTCTAAATTTTATAACTAAAAATATAATAAACTAAAAAAACATTGACCATATCTAAAACTAACATTTCTATGACTAAAAAATAGAAAAATTTATAACATTTCTATATAACTAACATTTCTAATATTTCTATAACTAAAACAGAAAAATTGCTAACATTTCTATAACAATGTGTGTGTGGACATGGTGGCCGGGGCAGGAGCTCACCGGCGAGGCGCGGCGACTGGGGGCGGCGATGGGGACGGAGACGGGCGGTGACGACGGGGATGGGGACGGGGCAGCGACGACGGGGACGGGCCGGGCGGGGACGACGGGAGGACGGGGCGGGGCGCGGCGACGGGGCGGGGCGCGGTGCCGGGGACGGGGACGGGCCGGGCGGGGACGACGGAAGGACGGGGCGGGGCTTGGTGACGGGGACGGGGATGGGCCGGGCGGCGGCGAGGGGCGGCGGCGATGGGGCAGAGGAGAAAGAAGCAGAGGGAGAGATGAGAAACTAAATTTTTTTTGAAGTGTTTTCTTATATAGAACCCACCTTTAGTACCGGTTGGAGCCACCAACCGGTACTAAAGGTCTGTTTTGACCAGGCGAAGTGGCGGGAACCGCACCCCCTTTAGTACCGGGTCGTGGCGCCAACCGGTACTAAAGGCCCCCCTTTAGTACCGGTTGGAGCCACGACCCGGTACTAAAGGGTGTGCGCTGCCAGGCGAGGGGCGCAGAAGTGTAGTCCCACCTCGCTAGCCGAGGGGCACTCGCACCTGCTTATAAGCCCCGCCGCCGCTGCTGTCTCGAGCTCCTCTCTAAAGGAGGCCTTCTGGGCCTACCTCTGCTGTGATACCCTGTTGGGCCTACTGGGCTAGCGGGCCTGCATCCTGCCCAACTAGAATTTGGGTTTCTAGTCGTATGCAGGCCGCTGTGGCCCAGTAGGTGGGCTTTTTTTCATTTAGTTTTTTTCTTTTTTTCTTTTCTGCTTTATTTATTTTGTTTTATTTATTTTTAGTTGTTTTTTGTTGTATTTTGAGTTTTTTTGTGAATATTTTTGCTTTAGGTACAAAAAATTACAAACTTTTTGTTAGTGCCGGTAGTTTTCAAATTTGAATAGTTTAAATTTTGAATTATTTGAATTTTGTGTGAATCACTAGTTTGTGAATAACTTAACTTTGAAAATAGATTGCTCAGTGATTCTTTTTTCTTATGTTTACTATTAGTGTGTTTTATCATTATATTCAATTTGGTAATGCTTAGGTTATTTAAAAAATGAAATGCCTTTGTAACGGATGAGTTTTTGTCCGAAACCCTGATACTTCGAAAGAGATTGTCCATTTTGTACACGAAGTGCATCCAGTTTTTGCGGTAACCCTCTCTACCTTTTTGCACATGCTATGTGGGTGGAATTATGATACCATGCCAACTTTCAACCTTTTCTAAGTTCATTTGAAATGCTTTTCAATTTCAGGGTCATTTAGCTGAAAAAATCAGTAAATGCATGAAAGAATTTGTTTGCACATAAAATTTCTTCGCGTTTCAAATGCCAAAACACATAACTACCCTAACTATTACAGAGATTCCCTCCTGGGTGTGAAACACAGAAGAAAGTGATGATAGTGAAGCCGATCACATCCCAAATCTTTGGGTGTGAAACATTTTCTTCGCGTGTGTCCCTTTGCGCCGTAGCCATGGAAAATCTTCATCATTTAACTGGATGCTCGGGTCAATATTCACTGTGAATGGAGCAATTTCATCAAACTTTTCATAATCTTTTGACATGTCTGTCTTGTCATCCACTCCCACGATGTTTCTCTTCCCAGAAAGAACTATGTGGCGCTTTGGCTCATCGTATGATGCATTCGCTTCCTTATCTATTCTTTTTCTTGGCTTGGTAGACATATCCTTCACATAGAAAACATGTGCCACATCATTAGCTAGGACGAATTGTTCGTCTGCATACGCAAGATTGTTGAGATCCACTGTTGTCATTCCATACTGCGGGTCTTCCGTTACCCCGCCTCGTGTCATATTGACCCATTTGCACCAAAACAAAGGGACCTTCAAAACCACGTCCATAGTCAAGTTCCCATATCTCCTCTATGTAACCATAATATGTTTCCTTTCCCGTCTTGGTTGTTGCATCAAAGCGGACACCACTGTTTTGGTTGGTGCTCTTCTTATCTTGGGCGATCGTGTAAAATATATTACCATTTATCTCGTACCCTTTGAAAGTCATTATATTCGAAGATGGTAACTGGGACAGCGAGTACATGTCATCTTCAATAGAGGCGTCATGCATGGTACGTGTCTGCAACCAGCCGGCGAAACTCTTGGTTTGTTCACATGTAATCCAGTCATCAGACCGCTCCGGGTGTTTGGAGCATAGAAAATTCTTGTGTTCGTCCATATACGGAGCCACCAAGGCGGAATTCTGTAGAACTGTGTAGTGTGCTTCAGTTAGAGAATGTCTATCCATACATATTATTTGATCCCCTCCTAGCATGCCTTTTCCATCCAGTCTACCCTTATGTCGCGATTCAGGAACACCAATCGGCTTAAGGTCAGGAATAAAGTCAATACAAAAGTCAATGACCTCCTCATTTTCATGGCCCTTGGAGATGCTTCCTTCTGGCCTAGCACGGTTATGAACATATTTCTTTAAGACTCCCATGAACCTCTCAAAGGGGAACATATTGTGTAGAAATACAGGACCCAAAATGTTAATCTCTTCACATAGGTGAACTAGGACGTGTGTCATGATGTTGAATAAGGATGGTGGGAACACCAACTCGAAACTGACAAGACATTGCACCAAACCATTCTCTAACCTTGGTATGATTTCTGGATCGATTACCTTCTGAGAGATTGCATTGAGGAATGCACATAGCTTCACAATGGCTAATCGAACGTTTTCCGGTAGAAGCCCCCTCAATGCAACCGGAAGCAGTTGCGTCATAATCACGTGGCAGTCATGAGACTTTAGGTTCTGGAACTTTTTCTCTGCCATGTTTATTATTCCCTTTATATTTGACGAGAAGCCAGACGGTACCTTAATACTGAGCAGGCATTCAAAAAAGATTTTCTTCTCTTCTTTGGTAAGGGCGTAGCTGCCATGACCCTGATGTATGCCGTCTTTTCCGTGCATACGTTGTTGGTCCTCCCGTGCCTCAGGTGTATCTTTTGTCTTCCCATACACACCCAAGAAGCCAAGCAGGGTCACGCAAAGATTCTTCGTCACGTGCATCACGTCGATTAAGAAGCGGACCTCTAGGTCTTTCCAATAGGGCAGGTCCCAAAATATAGATTTCTTCTTCCACATGGGTGCGCGTCCGTCAGCGTCATTCGGAACAGGTTGTCCGCCAGGACCCTTTCCAAAGACTACCTTCAAATCCTTGACCATATCATGTACATCAGCACCAGTACGGTGGCGAGGCTTCGTCCGGTGATCCGCCTCACCTTTGAAATGCTTGCCTTTCTTTCTTACGGATGCCTGCTCGGAAGAAATCGACAATGTCCCAAGTACACATTCTTTTTACAATTAGCCAAATATATATTGTCGGTATCGTCCAAACAGTGCGTGCATGCGCGGTATCCTTGTTTGTCTGTCCTGAAAGGTTACTGGGAGCAGGCCAATCATTGAGGTCACGAACAGCAACGCCTTTAGGTCGAATTCTTCCCCCATGTGCTCATCCCACGCATGTACACCTGTTCCATTCCACAGTTGTAAGAGTTCTTCAACTAATGGCCTTAGGTACACATCATATCGTTGTCGGGTTGCTTAGGGCCTTGGATGAGCACTGGCATCATAATGAACTTCCGCTTCATGCACAACCAAGGAGGAAGGTTATACAAACATAGAGTCACAGGCTAGGTGCTATGGTTGCTGCTCTGCTCCCCAAAAGGATTAATGCCATCTGCGCTTAAACCAAACCATACGTTCCTTGCGTCATCTGCAAACTCCTTCCCGTACTTTCTTTCGATTTTTCTCCACTGCGACCCTTCAGCGGGTACTCTCAATTTCCGTCTTTCTTACGGTCTTCTCTGTGCCATCGCATCGCCTTGGCATGCTCTTTGTTTTGGAACAAACGTTTCAACCGTGGTATTATAGGAGCATACCACATCACCTTGGCAGGAATCTTCTTCTGAGCCGCTCGCCCTCGACATCACCAGGGTCATCGCGGCTGATCTTATAGCGCAATGCACCGCATACCGGGCAAGCGTTCATCCTCGTACTCACCGCGGTAGAGGATGCAATCATTAGGGCATGCATGTATCTTCTGCACCTCTAACCCTAGAGGGCAGACAGCCTTCTTTGCTTCGTACGTACTCTCGGGCAATTTGTTGTCCTTTGGAAGCATATTCTTTATCATTACCAGCAACTTTCCAAATCCCTTGTCAGATACACCATTCTCTGCCTTCCATTGCAGCAATTCCAGTGTGGTGCCCAGCTTTTTCTTGTCACCTATGCAATTCGGGTACAACAATTTTTTGTGATCCTCTAACATGCGCTGCAACTTCTTCTCTCCAAATCACTTGCGAGTTTCTCTTTGCATTGGCAATGGCCCGACCTAGATCATCAACGGGCTCATCTGATGCCTCTTCTTCAGCTTCTTCCCGCATTGCCGGCTCAGCTTCTTCCCGCATTACCGGCCTCAGCTTCTTCCCTCATTGTTGTATCATCGTATTCAAGGAAACCCATGGCCCAGGATAGCTGTCGTTATCCTCTTCTTCTTCATTGTCTTCCATCATAACCCTCTTTCTCCATGCTTGGTCCAACATTATAGTGGGGGCATGAAACGGACTTAAACAGGTGGGACGTGAATGGTTCTGACGTAGAGTAATTGTGACCCTTCTTACAGCCAGCACATGGACAAGGCATAAACCATCCGCCCGCTTGTTTGCCTCAGCCGCAAGCAGAACAAGTTTGCACGCCATTAATGAACTCGGGAGAGCATCGGTCATCATACATCCATTGTCGGCTCATCTTCATTACACAACACCGGAAAATACCAAATTAATACAAGTTCATACAACACTTAAATGCAACAAACAAATAACTCTCTAGATAAAGAATTTAAATGCAACAACAAATGCAATCAAGATCGCAACTAAGGTAACAATTGATCCAACAGCATAATGATACCAAGCCTCACTATGAATGGCATATTTTCTAATATTTCTAATCTTCAAGCGCATTTTCTCCATCTTAATCTTGTGATCATCGACGACATCGGCAACATGCAACTCCAATTACATCTTCTCCCCCTCAATTTCTTTTCAATTTTTCCTTCAAATCCTCGTTTTCTCTTTCAACTAAATTTAACCTCTCGACAATAGGGTTGGTTGGAATTTCTGGTTCAACTACCTCCTACATACAAATTTCTATGTCAACTTGATGGGCATAATTTGTCATAAACACAAAATGCAACTAGTTTTAAAAGAGAATATACATACCACATCCGAATCATAACAAGGACTAGGGCCGACGGGGACGGATATCAAAACCATGGCACTATGTATAACAAACAACGTATGGGTAAGATAATTATACGAGTAACTATATATCCAAATCACACAAACATCAATTTTTTATATAAAACTTCATGAACAAGAGGCTCACCACAAGGTGGTGCCGGCGACGGGACGTTGCGGGTGATCGACGGTGGTTACGACGGAGATTTAGAAGGCACTAAGTAAACCACACCTACATATGTAAACTAAGTTTTATTTTTGACCTCATATTGCATATAAATCAAATACTAGCACATATATATAATTCCTCCCAAATTACTAAACTCAAAAATCAATCACTATATAAAGCATTGCACGAGCTAATCTAGCAATGAGAGATGAAAGGAAAAAGTTGCTAACCTTTGTGATCATTTGAATGGATGGGGGCCTTCAAATCTTGAAATTTTTGGGCAAATGTGTGATGAGCTTGAGAGGAAGAGGGAAAAGAACAGAGAGGAGAGGGGAAAGGGGAAGAACAGAGAGAGTTCGGGTGGACGAAGGGTGTATGTAGGACAACCTTTAGTACCGGTTCGTGATACGCCCGGTACTAAAGGTGCTGGAGGGGCCCCGGACTGACAACATCCTGCCACCACTCACTTTAGTACCGGTTCGTGGCACGAACCGGTGCTAAAGGTTCGCCACGAACCGGTACTAATGAGATGTCCGCCCGCCTAGCCGTTGGAACCGGCACTAATGGACACATTAGTGTCGGCTCAAATTCAAACTGGCACTAATGTGCTTCACATTTGACCCTTTTTCTACTAGTGTAAGTTGAACAGAATTAGATGGGCAATCAATCAAGGTTTGATTTGCCGAGAACCAGCACATGTCCGGAATGACGTCCGAATCAGAAGGATAAATACTAGGATCTGATTGAGGATTGCGAGCATTCGCAGCATATTGAATCAACAGACTCAAAATGTTAATGACAAAGGATGTCAATAAGATTACTAGACTTATGGGATTAACCATAATGCAAGCAAGCAAGAATTTCAAGAGCAATAAGTTGCTGAGGATTAATGGAAGATCGAATAGTAATTTTGAAGATCCTTGTGAAACACATGAACAACTAGTGAAGAGCGGATACTCAGTATGTGTGAGGAATTATGCATAGAGGTATTAATGCGGAAAAGAGCTGCAAAGCAGTGGGTACAAAGGATTCTCGGAATATCGGAGAATTTTTCAGGGTATCATGTAATAATAGGGGCAACTGGGAGCGAAGGTATGAACGGCAAGTGTAAGCAGTTATCCATAAGGATTTATCAGTGGTCGGGAATAACAAAAGCGGTGCCCACAAAGTCTCAAGAGAACATCGGAGAGTAACTTCGAAATCTTCTAGTGAAGTAGACGATCATCGTAATAAGGTGCTCTCCGGGTGAAAGTGATCACGAGATCCTAATGTTAGATTTAGCAAAATTCATTAACCCGAATAGAAGAGTGATTAGAGTCCCAGAGTATAGATGAGGAATAAAAGATTCTAATACCACCCAATGGCGACGTGGGCCCATGGGCCGCACAGCCATGTTAGTAAAACATTTTTCATCGACTAGACTCAACTTCGGCCAAGGAGTCTAGAAGGGGGATTCCTACAGGCAGTCGGCTCTGATGCCAACTTGTGACGCCCCCGATTTGCCGTACACTAATCATACACGCAAACGTGTATGATCAAGATCAGGGACTCACGGGAAGATATCACAACACAACTCTACAAATAAAATAAGTCATACAAGCATCATATTACAAGCCAGGGGCCTCGAGGGCTCGAATACAAGAGCTCGATCATAGACGAGTCAGCGGAAGCAACAATATCTGAGTACAGATAAGTTAAACAAGTTTGCCTTAAGAAGGCTAGCACAAACTGGGATACAGATCGAAAGAGGCGCAGCCTCCTGCCTGGGATCCTCCTAAACTACTCCTGGTCGTCGTTAGCAGGCCTGCACGTAGTAGTAGGCACCTCCCGAGTAGTAGTAGTCGTCGTCAACAGTGGCGTCTGGCTCCTGGATTCCAACGTCTGGTCGCAACAATCGGATATAGAAAGGGGAAAAGGGGGTGCAAAGCAACCGTGAGTACTCATCCAAAGTACTCGCAAGCAAGGAGCTACACTACATATGCATTGGTATCAAAGAAAGGGTAGTGTATGTGGACTGAACTACAGAATGCCGGAATAGGGGGGATAGCTAGTCCTGTCGAAGACTACGCTTCTAGCCGCCTCCATCTTGCAGCATGTAGAAGAGAGTAATATGGTAAGTTCACAACATCGCATAGCATAACCCTACCCCGGTGATCCTCTCCTCGTCGCCCTGTTAGAGAGCGATCACTGGGTTGTATATGGGACTTGGGAGGGTGTGTTTTATTAAGTATCTGATTCTAGTTGACATAAGTTCAAGGTACAACTCCGGGTCGTCCTTTTACCGAGGGACACGGCTATTCGAATAGATCAACTTCCCTGCAGGGGTTTACCACATTTCCCAACACGCTCGATCCCCTTTGTCTAGACACACTTTCCTGGGTCATGCCCGGCCTCAGAAGATCAACACGTCGCAGCCCCACCTAGGCACAACAGAGAGTTCAGCACGCCGGTCTAAATCCTCTGGCACAGGGGTCTGGGCCCATCGCCCATTGCACACCTGCATGTTGCGTGGGCGGCCGGAAGCAGACCTAGCCTCCCTAATACAAGAGCAGGCATTCCAGTCCAACCCGGCGCGCGCCGCTCAGTCGCTGACGTCAAGAAGGCTTCGGCTGATACCACGACGTTCGAGTGCCCATAACTGTTCCCGCGTAGTTGGTTAGTGCGTATAGGCCAGTGGCCAGACTCAGATCAAATACCAAGATCTCGTTAAGCATGTTATTTTGAAAGTAACCGCGAACGCCGACCAGGGCCAGGCCCACCTCTCTCCTAGGTGGTCTCAACCTTGCCTGTCGCTCCGCCACAAAGTAACAGTCGGGGCCGTCGGGAACCCAGGCCCACCTCTACCGGGATGGAACCACCTGCCCCTTCAGCCCCACATCGGAACATGCGGGTACTCTACGAGCCGACCCGATTTAGTCACCACCTGTATAGTATGTATGTATAGTATATACCCGTGATCAACACCTCCCGAGTGATCACGGCCCGATAGTATAGCATGGCAGACGACAAGAATGTAGGGCCACTGGCTAGTACAGGATCTGGTGAGCCTTCGGGATGGGGGGCCGAACACGTGATCATCTCCGCCTTTCTTATCCAGTCCTGGCCGAGAGTGATTTTTTCAGAATGATGTTATGACAAATAAAAGACAAGCATGTTTGGCCGCAGAATTACTTACGTGGGTATCTAAATGGTTGCAGTTGATACCCGCATCCTCGGTGGTGTCCGGACACTTTATTCGTGATCCGAAGAACAATCCATACATCTCTTCGAGCGTCACGCCGAAGAATTGCTGAATAGTTCGCGGTCCTTCCGGGTTGAACTCCCACATACGGAGAGATCGACGTTGGCATGGCAGGACCCGACGAACTAGCATAACTTGCATTACCTTGACAAGACTGACATCCCTCTTGAGGAGATCTCGGATGCAACTTTGCAATGTCAGCACGTCATTAACTGGCCCCTAGTCCAGCCCCTTGTTGACCCATGACGCCAGTTGCGGCGGGGGACCCGAGCAGAAGGCGGGGGCAGCTGCCCACTTTGTACCTCGGGGAGCTGTGATGTAAAACCACTCTCGCTGCCATAAGTTGGACACCTCCGGGAAGGAACCCTTTGGCCATAGAGCATCGGCGCCTTTGCTTATTATGGCACCTCCGCATTCTACGTGTCGCCCATCGATCGTCTTCGGCTTCACATTGAAGGTCTTGAGCCATAAGCCGAAGTGTGGGGTGATGCGGAGGAAGGCCTCACACACGACGATAAACGACAAGATGTGAAGGATGGAATCTGGAGCTAGATCGTGGAAATCGAGCCCGTAATAGAACATAAGCCCTCTTACAAAGGGATCAAGACTAAAGCCTAGCCCTCGGAGGAAGTGGGAAACAAATACGACACTCTCGTTGGGTTCGGGAGTGGGGATGACCTGCCCTTGAGCAGGCAGCCTGTGCGAGATTTCGGCGGTCAGATACCTGGCTTCCCTTAGCCTGAGCCTTGGGTGTTGGAACTCGAGGTGGGGGAAGGGAAGGATCGAGTGCAAGAAGAAAAGGACAGGCCTTGGCCCCTTTATAAAGAGGGTGAATATCAAGCGTCCTCCGCGTGGCCATTTGGAACTCGCCTGAAATCGAGGAGTCATACTAACAAGCACGATTGGGTTACCCACACCCGTATTGATGAGAATCCCGTGATAAGGGGAACACGATCTCTGCTTCGACAAGACGTGCCAATAAAACCGCCTCGCAACACGTGCAATGGCGGGCTGGGAAAAACGGTTCGTAATGACCGGACCACGGCAGGATGTCATGTTATGAAAAGTTGTCAGCATATTAGATTTTGTGGAATATTATACTCTCTACGGTTGGTATGTGGAATTTGTTTTACAGAGCCGGACAATCTTGTGTTCAAAATCTTTCTATGGAGTATTCGGAGAAGGAACCCGCCTTTGCAATGTCGAAGACAATCTCGTCCGGACTCATCGTCAATTGAAGCCTGGTTCGGGGGCTATTGAGGGAGTCCTGGATTAGGGTCCTCGGACAGCCGGACTATATACTTTGGTCGGAACTGTTGGACTATGAAGATACAAGATTGAAGGCTTCGTCCCGTGTCCCGGTGGGACTCTCCTTTGCGTGGAAGGCAAGCTTGGCGATTCGGATATGTAGATCTCCTTCTTTATAACCGACTCTGTGTAACCCTAGCCCCATCCTGTGTCTATATAAACCAGAGGGTTTAGTCCGTAGGACAACAATAATCATAATCATAGGCTAGCTTCTAGGGTTTAGCCTCTACGATCTCGTGGTAGATCAACTCTTGTAATACTCATCATCAAGATCAATCAAGCAGGAAGTAGGGTGTAACCTCCATCGAGAGGGCCCGAACCTGGGTAAACATTGTGTCCCCCGCCTCATATTACCATCAGCCCTAGACGCACAGTTCGGGACCCCCTACCCGAGATCTGCTGGTTTTGACACCGACACACGGCCCGATAGTATAGCATGGCAGACGGACAAGAATGTAGGGCCACTGATGGAATACTAGCATCCTATACTAAGCATTTAGGATTGGTAGGTAAAGGTAACAACGGTAGTAGCAAAGACAGGGTATGCATCAGAATAGGTTTAACGGAAAGCAGTAGCATAGTACACTACTCTAATGCAAGCAGTAGAGAGAAGAATAGGCGATATCTGGTGATCAAGAGGGGGGGCTTGCCTGGTTGCTCTGGCAAGAAGGAGGGGTCATCGACACCGTAGTCGAACTGGGGTCGCCGGCAGTCTCGGGGTCTACCGGAAAGAAGTAACGGAGGGGAATACAATAAATAATAGAGCAATCAAAGTATCACAAAGCATAACAAGAAATACGCGGTGCTAGAGGTGACCTAACGTGGTACTAAGTGATACCGGCAAAGGGGGGACATGGGAGTATCCCCGATGTTTTCGCGTTTGGATAGATGAACCGGAGGGGGAAAGTTGTGTGTTCATTATGCTAGGGATGTGTGGCGGACGAACGGGCTACGTATCCGGATTCTTCTCATCGTTTCGAGCAACTTTCATGTACACAGTTTTTTCATCCGAGCTACAGATTATTTTATATTAATTTCTAAAGATTTAAATCATTTTCTAAATTGTTTTAATTCGAAATTAAATGTGAAATGCTAGGTGCACCCAATTCTAGTACACAGAAGTTTACCATAGGGGCTGACATGTGGGACCAGGGGGGCCCAATTGACCAGTCAAACTTTGACTGGTCAACTGGGGGTAGGGCCCCTGTCATTGTTTGTCTAATTTAACTAACAAATTAATTAGACTAATATAGGTTGAGTTAATTAAATTAATAAATTTTTTATTTATTTATGCTTGAAAATATTTTTTATTATTTATTTAAATAGGGGCAGATTTTTTATTATTTATTTAAATAGGGGCAGGGCCCACTGTTAGTGGCTAACTAGGAGGGGGTTAGTGCTAATCTAACTCCCAATAAGTAGGGGCCTGCCCAATCTGGCAGAGGCGCAGCCGGCAGGGGCTACGCCCGCGCACAGACGGGAGTCGCCGGCGCGGCAGGCCGGCCGGCCGGAACGGCGGCGAGCGACGCGGCATGGGAGCATGAGGGACGGGCGCGGGGCTGCGCAATCGGAGGGGCGAGCTCGCGCGGGGCCAATGGCAGAGGCGGGCGCGGCCAACAACGACGGAGCGCGGCGGGCGGCGCCTGGTGCGGTCAGGCGCGGTTGCAGGCAGGCGGCGGGAGGCGCGGCTTGTAGCGGCGAGGCCAAGGGCGACCGAAGGCGGTGGGGGCTAGCAGCGGCAGAAGCAGAATCAGCAGCGGTAGCGTCTAGGAACGGCAGCAGCAACAGGCGGATGCCGCGACAGCAGTGAGGAGCAGGGGCGCCGGCCGGAGCAGGCCCGGCCTGGCGCGGTTGTCTGCGGCGGCCCTGACGAGCGCGAGGAGTGGCGGGCATATGCCGGCGACTGGCAGGCAGCAGCGGCTGCGGGACTGCCGGGCGGGCGCCAGAGCTGGGTGAGGGGAGCGACGGACTCGGGCGGGTTAGCGCGCGTTGCGCAGCAGAAACGGCGCAGTAGATAGGAGTAGGGGAGGAGTGGCCCCAGGCGCGGCCGGAGCAAGACGAAGAGGACGGCGGGACTACGGCTCTACCTAGCTACAACTCGAAACCGAGCTTAATGACAGAGGGAACTGCAGTGGTGCTCACAACGAGGGAGACGACGGCGAGCTCGCATGGACGCGGGGAGGACCGGAGCGAGGCTAATCGCCGGCAAGGGCGGCGATGTATGCGGAGATGACGTTGTCGATGGCGAATGTACAGGACGTCCCGGCTTGATTCGATGCTCGGGGTAGATGCAGCCGAGCACGACGGTTCTCCTGGAGGTCTTCCCAGGTGGTGAGGCGCACGTTGGCCGCGGCAACGATGGCGAGCGCGCGGTCACCGTGTG
Organism: Triticum urartu; assembly: GCF_003073215.2. NCBI lineage: Eukaryota > Viridiplantae > Streptophyta > Magnoliopsida > Poales > Poaceae > Triticum > Triticum urartu. Next base: position 705,997,019 of record NC_053023.1, read on the forward strand.
AGCTTCCGAGCACAAAATCGATCCAAAGAGGAGGGGCGAAGGGGTCGAGGAGGGAACTGGACGAGAGGGCCTAGGGTTTTCGGTGGGCTCCTTTATAGGTAAAGGAGGGGACACGGATGGCCGCCACGCACGCCAAGGGCACGGCCATGGCCGTGGATGGCTGCAACGCCTCTGTTCAGTTAACAGAGAGGTAGAAGGAGAGGGGGAGTTGGGCTGGCCTAGCTCTTCGTTGCTAAATGGGCAAAAGGTCACAATGCCATATCAATCATCTTACTCTACTACTATTTTGCATTTCTCCTCTGTTTCTATTTTAAGTTCTACCCAAATGAATTTTGTTGTAGTTGAAATTTGTCACACAAATACTAGGCATTATTTTGAGCATACCAACCAAAGTTGGGAGGCAACTGGAGTTAAATAAGTAATTGTTTTATTCTGAGAAGGTCATTTTATTTGCTGCTAGACCATTTATTAATTTACTTGAAATTTATTTGTGAGTCAAATGGAGTTAGTTTCAACATGAAAATTGATCAGAGGGAATTATAAAATAATTTGAACATTTTTGTTTTGTTGTTCGAATAAATATTATTTTTACTTTATTTTAAAATTTGAATTTGAATCGGTTTTGAACTAACGCGAGATTAACAACAGTAATCGTGGTGACATGGCATCATTGAGTGGGATTACTGTAGCATAATTATCTAGGCATCACACTCCCGAGCCCCGAACGGACTCCAGATTATCCCTCCCGAGAGAGTTTAGGGCTTGGCGGCGGCTCCGTATTGTGAAACGCGATGAATCCTTCTCTTTGATTTTTTTTCTCCCCGAAAGTGAATATATGGAGTTGGAGTTGAGGTCGGTGGAGCGTCAGGGGCCCACGAGGCAGGGGGCACGCCCAGGGGGTGGCGCGCTCCCCACCCTCGTGGACAGGGTGTGGGCCCCCTGACGTGGATTCTTCTTCCAATATTTTTTATATATTCCAAAAATAATCTTCCGTTGATTTTCATGTCATTCTGAGAACTTTTATTTCTGCACAAAAATAACACCATGGCAATTCTGCTGAAAACAGCTTCAGTCCGGGTTAGTTCCATTCAAATCATGCAAGTTAGAGTTCCAAAATAAGGGCAAAAGTGTTTGGAAAAGTAGATACGACGGAGACGTATCAATGGGTATATCTACTTAATGAAACATAAGTTTGAAACATTTGAAAAGTTCAAAGAAATTTCAGAGTGAAGTGGAAAATCATCGTAACAAGAAAATCAAGTTTCGTACGATCTGATCGTGGAGTGAATATTTGAGTTATGAGTTTGGACTTCATTTGAAACAATGTGGAATAGTTTCGCAACTCACGCCACCTGGATACCACAGTGGTAATGGTGTGTCCGAACGTCGTAATCGTACTTTACTAGATATGGTGTGATCTATGATGTCTCTCACTGATTTACCGCTATTCGTTTTGGGATTACGCTTTAGAGACAGTTGCATTCACATTAAATAGGGCACCATCTAAATCCGTCGAGACGACACCTTATGAAACTGTGGTTTGGCAAGAAACCCAAGTTGTCGTTTCTTAAAGTTTGGGGTTGCGATGCTTATGTGAAAAAGCTTCAACCTGATAAGCTCGAACCCAAATCGGAGAAATGTGTCTTCATAGGATACCCAAAGGAGACTGTTCGGTACACCTTCTATCACAGATCCGAAGGCAAGATATTCGTTGCTAAGAATGGATCCTCTATAGAAAGGAGTTTCTCTCGAAAGAAGTGAGTGGGAGGAAAGTAGAACTTGACGAGATAATTGTACCTTCTTCCTTATTGGAAAGTAGTTCATCACTGAAACCAGTTCCAGTGATTCCTACACTAGTAAGTGAGGAAGCTAATGATGTTGATCATGAAACTTCTGATCAAGTTACTACCGAACCTCGTAGGTCAACCAGAGTAAGATCCGCACCAGAGTGGTACGGTAATCCTGTTCTGGAAGTCATGTTACTTGACCATGACGAACCTACGAACTATGAGGAAGCGATGATGAGCCCAGATTCCGCAAAATGGCTTGAGGCCATGAAATCTGAGATGGGATCCATGTATGAGAACAAAGTGTGGACTTTGGTTGACTTGCCCGATGATCGGCAGGCCATAGAGAATAAATGGATCTTCAAGAAGAAGACTGACGCTGACGGTAATGTTACTGTCTACAAAGCTCGACTTGTTGCGAAAGGTTTTCGACAAAAGTTCAAGGAGTTGACTACGATGATACCTTCTCACCCGCAACGATGCTTAAGTCTGTCTGAATCATGTTAGCAATTGCCGTATTTTATGATTATGAAATTTGGCAAATGGATGTCAAAACTACATTCCTTAATGGACACCTTAAAGAAGAGTTTTATATGATGCAACCAGAAGGTTCTGTCGATCCAAAAGGTGCTAACAAAGTGTGCAAGCTCCAGCGATCCATTTATGGACTGGTGCAAGCCTCTCGGAGTTGGAATATACGCTTTGATAGTGTGATCAAAGCATATGGTTTTGTACAGACTTTTGGAGAAGCCTGTATTTACTAGAAAGTGAGTGGGAGCTCCGTAGCATTTCTGATATTATATGTAGATGACATATTATTGATCGGAAATGATACTGAATTTCTGAATAGCATAAAAGGATACTTGAGTAAGAATTTTTCAATGAAAGACCTCGGTGAAGCTGCTTATATATTGGGCATCAAGATCTATAGAGATAGATCAAGACGCTTGATTGGACTTTCACAAAGCACATACCTTGATAAAGTTTTGAAGAAGTTCAAAATGGATCAGGCAAAGTAAGGGTTCTTGCCTATATTACAAGGTGTGAAGTTGAGTCAGACTCAATGCCCGACCACTACAGAAGATAGAGAGAAAATGAAAGGTGTTCCCTATGCTTCAGCCATAGGCTCTATCATGTATGCAATGCTGTGTACCAGACCTGATGTGTGCCTTGCTATAAGTTTAGCAGGGAGGTACCAAAGTAATCCAGGAGTGGATCACTGGACAGCGGTCAAGAACATCCTGAAATACCTGAAAAGGACTAAGGATATGTTTCTCGTATATGGAGGTGACAAAGAGCTCGTCGTAAACGGACACGTCGATGCAAGCTTTGACACTGATCCGGATGACTCTAAGTCACAAACCGGATACGTATTTTTATAAATGGGAGCTGTTAGTTGGTGCAGTTCCAAGCAAAGCGTCGTGGCGGGATCTACGTGTGAAGTGGAATACATAGCTGCTTCGGAAGCAGCAAATGAAGGAGTCTGGATGAAGGAGTTCATATCTGATCTAGGTGTCATACCTAGTGCATCGGGTCCAATGAAAATCTTTTGTGACAATACTGGTGCAATTGCCTTGGCAAAGGAATCCAGATTTCACAAGAGAACCAAGCACATCAAGAGACGCTTCAATTCCATCCGCGATCAAGAACACTTTGTGTGCTACCAAACGTCACAACGTAACTGGCTGATTATAAAGGTGCTCTATAGGTGTCTCCGATGGTATTTGTTGAGTTGGCATGGATCAAGATTAGGATTTGTCACTCCGACTGTCGGAGAGGTATCTCTGGGCCCTCTCGGTAATGTACATCACAATAAGCCTTGCAAGCAATGTAGCTAATGTGTTAGTTACGGGATGTAGCATTACGGAACGAGTAAAGAGACTTGCCAGTAATGAGATTGAACTAGGTATTGAGATACCGACGATCGAATCTCGGGCAAGTAACATACCGATGACAAAAGGAACAACATATACCGTTATGCGGTTTGACCGATAAAGATCTTCCTAGAATATGTAGGAGCCAATATGAGCATCCAGGTTCCTCTATTGGTTATTGACCAGAGACATGTCTCGGTCATGTCTACATAGTTCTCGAACCCATAGGGTCCGCACGCTTAACGTTCGGTGACGATCGGTATTAAGAGTTTATGTGTTGTGATGTACCAAAGGTAGTTCGGAGTACCGGATTTGATCACGGACATGACGAGGAGTCTCGAAATGGTTGAGACGTAAAGATCGATATATTGGAAGCCTATGTTTGGACATCAGAATGGTTCCGGGTGAAATCGGGAGTATAACGGAGTACCGGGAGGTTACCGGAACCCCCCGGGAGGTATATGGGCCTTATTGGGCCTTAGTGGAAAAGAAGGGAAAGAAGCAAAGGAGAGGGCCCCCCCCAAGCCTAGTCTGAATTGGGAGGGGGGCCGGCCCCCCTTTCCTTCCTTCTTCCCTTTCCTTCCTTCTCTCCTAATGCCAACAAATGGAAGGGGGTCCTACTCCAGGTAGGAGTAGGACTCCTTGGGCGCGCCTAGAGAGGCCGGCCCCCTCCCCCTCCTCCGCTCCTTTATATACGGGGAGGGGGGCACCCATGGACACACAAGTTGATCATTGATCTTTTAGCCGTGTGCGGTGCCCCCTCCACTATAATCCACCTCGGTTATATCGTAGCGGTGCTTAGGCGAAGCCCTGTTCCGGTAGCATCATCATCACCGTCATCACGCCGTCGTGCTGACGAAACTCTCCCTAGAAGCTCTACTGGATCGTGAGTTCGCGGGACGTCACCGAGCTGAACGTGTGTAGATCGCGGAGGTGTCGTACCTTCGGTGCTAGATCGGTCGATCGTGAAGACGTACGACTACATCAACCGCGTTGTCATAACGCTTCCGCTTACGGTCTACGAGGGTACGTAGACAATACTCTCCCCTCTCGTTGCTATGCATCACCATGATCTTGCATGTGCGTAGGAAATTTATTGAAATTACTGCGTTCCCCAACAGTCATCGCCATCTCCAATGCCATCACCGTCGAGGATCACGCACGCGGTAACCAGAGGCAGCCCTACGTCTAGTAGTAGTGCTTACCAAGCCAGCTCCTGAGCCAAAGCATCCTGTGAGCGTCTGTCGTGGCAAGAAACCCAACACCCCGATTCCTGTTGTCTAGCAGGTGGCTCAAAGCAACCATCAGAGCCTCCTGGCTGAAGCCACCTTGGTCCATGACAGCGGTGTGCATCTCAGGGTGGACGTCAAGGGACTTGCTCTCCACGATGGCAGTTGCCACCTCCTTCACGGCCTCAGTCATGCTGGTGAAGACACTGATCTCCTCCTCCATCAAGACGCCCCTCTTCCTCTTTCTATCAAGCACAGGGACATGCTCAAAGGCTTTTTAGGGCAATCAAGGACTGCCTCTGCATACTGGGTGTCTGAGAACTCAGTCATGGGCGAACCGAGAGGCTCACCGGAAGCCATGGCATGCTTGCCGATTGCCAGCCCAAAGAAGAAGATGTGCTGCATTTGGTTGTAGTTCTGGATGGGTGTGTTGAGGAACTCGACGTCTTTGGGTGGTCCTAAGAAAGAAACACAGTGTTGTTAGTTGCGAGAAGGCAATGGTTGACAATGTGAAAAACAAGGGAGACGTGAGCTAACCGCAACATGGCCGGTGTAGTGCTTTGCCTCCAGAACGATCGAGCAGGTGTTCTAATCCCATGAGGCGCCGCTAAGGTCTCTGAACATGGACACTGTGATCCATCGAGCTCTCCACTTCATGAGGTGGTTGTAGACCTGGGTGGAAGTCACCTCCTGGCCACAAAACTCAAACACCTGCTTCGCAACGGTGTTCAAGTGCACCTCCTTGAAGCCCTTGTCAGTCCTAACCCCACTAGGTATGAGCTCACATGTCTTGTTAAGCACGAACATAGACATGAACGGTTGCCACTTCATGGTGTTCCCCCTACCATCCTTCTTTGCCTTTGTTGGTGCCATTTGTGCAGCGGCAGCAGCAACAACACTTGGCTCAGCGAGCACAAAGGCTGTAGGCACAAAAGGAGGGCACGTTCCTGAAACCTCTAACACATCTGAATCAGCAGTCATCTGTTCATCGAGGGGGGTTGGGAGTCCTCAACATAGGACGGAGGGAACTGGCTCTCGGACAGGACAAGGCCTGGCTAAGATCTTGCATTTGCATGGTCATGTCCTACAATCGCAGGACACATTCATAATGAGCATAGCACACACTACCGGACAATCTAGCTCAACATAGCACGATATGATCAGCATACATCACAACTAGCTACCAATCCAGTGTGAACACTACCCTAGCATGCCACAAATCGACCACCAATAGGTACCACAACATCACAATCTCACAGATTGGCACCCAAATACAAACCTAGCATGCTACAAGATGCTCATAGATCAAAACCTACCACAAGCTCGAACATCAAACCCTACCACATGGTCTCGGATCTAGCTACAACGAGTAGAAAGAATGGGTGATTGAACTCACAAAGGCCATCGCTGCAGCTCGAGGGGAGAAA